>NC_092225.1:86310112-86325112 GCF_036320965.1 Panulirus ornatus | reverse complement strand
GTATCGTCCACCGTCAAGGCTCACTGACCAGAGGTTTTCTCCTGTTTGCCAAGATAAGGATCGGCGATCCTTCCTTCCTTCGTCTTGCAGCAGCCGCTCCATCAGTGGTGGTGCTGATACATCAAGCCCAGCTGAGTGATGGGAGAAGGGGGGGAACAGCGGATGGAAATGGTGTGCATTGGATGAAGGGGGTCAGCCTGCAGTCAGGTGGTGAGTAATGGGTGACGGAAGCTGCGGTGGTGATGTGCCGTAAAAAGGTATTATTAAAACAAGGTTGCAAAAGAGGATGGGATGATGAAGGATGTAAGATGTGCTTTTGTGGAGAATACAGGCACCTCTCCGTTATGGATGGGATCCATTTTCTCTTGAGAATTAGATCTTTTGAAGCTGATTTGAAGAGGGAGTTGAGCGAGCCACCGGAGGTTTGGTGAGGGAGGTACACACTGGCAGGGCTGAGCATACAGGATGGGAAGGCCAGACAACAGAAGACCCCATGGTCTGTGACGAGGTTACCGCCCGGAGGACGACAGTAATAGTATCTACGTAATCTATGTAGATGGAGACAAGAAGATGGTAAAATAGAGGGATAACAGAAGGAAGTGGACCTGGGGATGAAGCCGATTGAGATCGAGGAATGGACGAACTAGTAGTGAAGATATGGATGATATAAGAGTAAAACTGGTGGCGATGAGGTGAAGGTTAGGAAGAGATGTGAACCATAAGGTAGATAGTGAGGGTAGGTTAGAGGGATTCCATCGTGGGTTGGGTAGTGAGGATTGCTTGATGGTGTGGGGCGTACGTGAAGACTGGGTGAAGCTGGTGAACTGTGTGGGTTAGATGAGGTCAGTAATGGTCAGGTTATGATACGGATGACCTAGCAAATGAGAAGATGTTGTCATACTGTAAATTAAGAATTGACGAGGCTGATCACAATACGGGGAGCGAGTTGTGATAGCAGATGAGACCAAAAGATCAGAATGATAAGCGAAAGATGAGAAGACTGAAGAGCCAAAATGAATAGATGTCTGAGGAAAGATTGTAGTCAAAGGCTTAGAAATGACGGAAAGGTGATTATGAGATGTGGGCTGGAGCATGGGGTGAGGGAGGGTGGGGAGGGAAAGAACAACAGGTAGAGTAAATATGGGTAGGGAGTGAAAGACAAGGTCAGAGATCGAGATGCTGTGAGGACGAGAGAGATGAATATGGTTAGTGGTGTCAGAGGTCTGACAACAGTAGCTGCCTGCCATATCCCCCACCAGCCTTCGCTCTCTTCCTGATAACTTCCTCTTATCTTCTCAGTCACTTGTGATCATTCATAACTCTTTTATGTACAAGGTTCGACACCGTTATCATGTCCTCAGTTTACATTTCGCACCTGGATGCTCTTTTCCCCTCCCATACACACACCTTGAGCACTCCCGTCATTTTATTTACAGATAGTGAGCTTAAGAATCCCTTGTTCCCTTTCATATGCAAATGCTCCGCGGCTTAACAGTCCCTCTCTCTCTCTGTCTCGTAGCCTTTCTCGTCCTTCCCAGCAGACTGGCCTGTCCCGCTCCCTCATGCTAACCACCAGTAAAGTGCCAATTAACATTTCCAGTTACTCAAACGCGCCAAACTTCTAGAGGAGAGAAGTTCGCTGTGAATCTAAACTCCAAGAGAGGAAAGTTTCATCGCCTTAAAGCGATATAAGTCTTAATTCCCACACTCAGCAATTGAACTTAAAAGTCACTGCATAAAGTATGAGTTAGGAAGCCCTGGGATCAGTGATTCGCCGAGAAAAATTCATACGATGAATATTATGCCAGTGAGTCATGGGGTGACGTGTATGTCTTAAAATACTCAAATGAACAATACAGTTTTGAAGTTTTCATGTGGGAGTAAGAGTCTCAAGTCAAGCAAGGAGTTAGACGTGTGTGTGTGTGGGTGAGCTATTGGTCTTAATGTCTAGGAGTGAGATAGCGTTAATTCAAGACTAAGCCAAGTGTTTTGAAGTTCTAGACTTGGCCGCTATCAACTTTAGTTTAAGAGACGGGCGAGGGTCGACACCACGACTTGAGGTCGGCTGATGTCATAAGTCTGAGAAAAGAAAAAGATATGTAGATTATTACGTCTTGGAGGCTGTTATGCGTCAGTGAGTCTTGAGGGGAGCACGTCTTTATAAGTCTTAGACAACACCTAAGAACCAGACCAGTAACGCGCCCTTCCCCACAACCACAGTAATATTGCATCCTCCTTCACAACAACAGTGGTAACCCCTACCACTGCCCACAACCACAGTGGTACAACCGCGCCACCTTCCACAACCACGGCACTCCTGCACTTTCCTCCATGGCCTCGGTAGGCATATGGTCATTTGCAGTTGGGTAGTAAACTAACATGTAATCAGACCTGCATGTGTTCCAGGCAGCACTGGTGACAGTCAGGAGGCATGTCGATCTCCGAACTGGGAGTGTTGTGTGGTTAGTATACTGCAGTTGCCACACCATCTGTGCTCATGTACTGTGATCATGCCACCCGTGCCCTCTACAATGACCCTCCTTCGTCATGACAGCAGAGGCAAACTAGATCTGCCTCCCCCACCACCAGTTGAGACCCAGCCACCTGGGGAGCTGCGAAACATTCAGTTTTATGTAGATATAAACCACCCAACAGCAGATTTCCATATTTACTCACTGTCCAGGAATTTTCTGATCAACACATTTTCTTGCTTCGCCAGAGCGGTGCTGGTGGTCCGTGATACAGAGCAGTGGTCTCTGGTTGAGTCACGATCAAAAGCTGTCACCAAGGCCATAAGAAAAGGTCAAAATATATGGAGAATAAGAGAGAAAATGTAATGGTGGTTGTTGCGAGGGAAAACCGTGAGGGGAAGGATATCGACTTGACCGCTAATGCAGGAATCGTGTCACTCTTGCAAGGTCAGGGGAGTTACCTGTTCGCCGGAGACGGACATCACTTTGATTTTTCTGGATACAAGTGACGTGAGGAACAACGCTCCCGTCTTCTCTTTTTACCCATTTGGAGGCAATGTACCATTCAGGGTGTGTGTACTGCATACACGGTCGCTTCGCCTAAACAAATGATCCGTCTTCCTTGTGTAGACTAAGTGAATTAGAACTGGTGGTGGAAAAGGAAACGTGAGGTTGATGGAGGTGGAGAGGTTAGTGACACTGTGGGAGATGAGGGAAGAAGTGGAAGACGAGGGAAGGATGCGGGGGCAAAGTGAGACAGAAGGGTAACGTGAGAAGGTGGACGTGTCAGAGGGACGCTGGGCTGGGGAACAGAGGTGACTTGAGACGGTATGAGGAACACTGTAGAACTGAGGTGACGTGAGCGGAGTTGTAGATGGTAGAACGAACACTAGAGAGTCTGGATTATATGGCCACATATCCAAAGACTGCAGTGTTCAGGGAGATAGAATTAGGTCAACTTACTTGCATAAAATGTCGTTGTAGATAAACACAGGTAGTGCAGTTGTGAGGTCTACAGTGAAACACAACACTTCATATGTAAGCCTTGGGTGAAACTGAGAAAACACTTGTCTTCTTTATGAACATATTCAGTCCTTATTTTGAATGTGTTTCCCTCACGAGATGAATCGTTCTGTCGATCTGCCACGTTCAGGAGATGGTGGCGCTGGGAACCACCATATCCGTAGGTTTACTCGTGATTTACATTCATCGTTTTTCTTCATGGCAACTGATGTGCCAGTTATCACCAGGAGGGTCACCGCCGCCCATCTCGCCTCTCCCTGGACGACCTGATGGGTCGTGTTTATGGCCTTTTGGTCGTAGTCTTCCCCACCGACCACATCCTGCTTGTCCACTGTCGCAGTATGTGGACGCTGGACTTCCACTCCACCACTGACAGAGGGCAAAAACTTGTCCAGCTCGGCATTCCCATCCAAGGAATAGATTCAACTTTCTAATTAAATTAGCAATAACAACATTTCTAGAGATGCAATGACCCTCACATGGATGTGCCAGATTGTATTCTCTCTCTCTCTCTCTCTCTCTCTCTCTCTCTCTCTCTCTCTCTCTCTCTCTCTCTCTCTCTCTCTCTCCAGACCCGGGGGCGGCGCCTGATGTCACCAGCCTGGGTCGTCCCGCGTCGGCTGGCAAGCGGTTGTATCGCCTTGATTACCCGCTGACCTGGGTCGTGCCCCCTTTTGACCTGAAGCTTGCTTGTTTGTGGCGGCTGTGAGTGCCACCACCACCATCCTCAACACAAATAGACCACTCGACATTGTTACACATACAGACATACGTCGAAACAGTGTGTGGATCAATGCATGGTACGGGGAGGGAGTTATACACTTGAACTTAGCTATGTTACGGCTATATAAACTTTGGGTAGGGTGTCTGCACTCACTGTGTCATCAGTCAGTTTATTCCCTTTATAAAGATACTTTCATCTCATTTTTTTTGGACAGTATTGTTGTTGAATTTCCCGTGATGTCTTCCAGTTGTTGTACAATCGCATCCCTCGACGAACTGTTCACTGTTGACATCATTACACTGGCGCAAAAGCTTCCATGTTGTGGTCAAGTCATCCTTTACTCCTCTCTCTTTGATTATAGACGAACGTGTGGCCTCTAACCTCTCACTGCGCTTCACCTGCCTTAATTCTAATGCCATGTGTGTTGCTTTCCACAGCGTGAGTGTGTCTGTGATTATCTGTGTTTGTTACGAGGAGAGAGTTTTACACTCGTGTTGGGTGTAGGCCGACTGCCACGCCACGCCCAGGATTCGAACCCATGCGGGTCCGACCCTGGGCTGGCCTATTGTGTGTGTGTGTGTGTGTGTGTGTGTGTGTGTGTGTGTGTGTGTAAGACTTTAAAGAGAACGAGATAACTTTGTAGTGCAGTTTGTAGGCAATAACTTCAGTACGTTTTTCGTAACAACACCAGGTCAGTTCTTGTCGATTCGTTTTGTAAATGACAATTGATTTTTTTCTGTTGTGGGAAAAAACGAAGGTAAGAAGAGGAAGAGTAACGGGAAGGGAAGGAATGAAGAGAAGTGTCGAGAGAAATGGAATTGGCGGATGGAGAAAGAAGGAAGGAACGGGTGGAAGAGGAGGGGGCAGGTGGAAAAGGAAAGAAAGGATGGAACAAGGAGTGGTGGGTGGAAGATGGGACGGATGGGAGAGGAAAGAGTAGGTGGAAGAGAATGAGAAAGAGAAGAGAGGGAGAAGACGAGAGGAAAGCGGCAAATGAGGACGTGTCAAGACGGGTGTGGGGTCATCGGTCATGATTATAAGGCGGAGTCAGGGGGTCAAAGGTCATCTCCATATCTCGCTTTAATTATGTCACTGGACGAGGCGGCTCCACGGCACGAGGAGGGCCGTGTTGTGGAGAGGATCTGTGAGGAAACTGATGACGAGATCTTAGTCGTTAGGCAGGGCCAGCGCGTAGCGTTCATTGCACTTACCAACAGCATGTGATGTTCGTAGGCGGTCACCCATCCAAGCTCTAACCAGATTTAAAGCTGCTTAACTTCTCTGATCATGTGAGACGCTGTGGCTCATCGTGGTAAGGCTCTGGGGAGAATACTCACAGCTCGCATGATCAAGCTGATGTTATGGTCAAATTGATACGTGGTATGAAAGCTGTTTGAAAAGAGCAACGTGTCGTCAACCACAAGTCTCGTGGTTAAGAAGGAACTGCGTAACATGCCTCTTGTACTGGTACCTATCTGCATAAGAACATCATCCATCACTGTTAAATGTGCCAAGTTAAAAACATGTAGATGGAGAAAGTATTAAGATCAGCAGATTACATGATGTTGTCGCTGCTACATTAAAGCTAGGCTGTAGGTACTATTGGCTCCTTGGCCTAACTGGAGATGTTTATCATTTGAACTGTATAGTTTGTGGCCAGAGATGAAGACACAAACTACAACTACTACTATTGTCTTGGACCGTGACAAAATAGACGCTTTTAGGGAAAGGTCTAACCAAACACTGCAAGAAATAGCACAACACCATATTTCTAGTAAAGCGATATCTGAAATTCAAAGACTATCTACTTTTTGTACCTAGTCGGTAAACGTACCATGTGAAAGACTGTTAGCTTACGTAATGAACCAAGTTTGTGATAGAATTTTTAGTAAGTATCTGCCCACTGGTGTCTGGCAAAGACCCTTCGTCATCTCACAATCCTTTTACCCTACTGCTCACAGGACGAACGCAGGATGCACAATAAACTGTTCGCTGACAAGTGCACAAATCAAAACCAGTCGTTGGGAGAAGCAGGTGAACAGGGAGCTGGTGTAGGGCTTGGGAGGGTAAGGTGGGGAAGCCTCATCCAGGAGCAGGAAGAGGGAGGGAGTAAAGGTTAACGAACCAACAACTCGAAGAAAGAAGTGGATCTTGAGGTACGGGAAGAGGTTCCAGCCGATGAAGGGGTCCCTGAAGAAGTGTGAGACGCTGCTGCAGAGGCAGCTGGACTATCCGAAAATCACACACTTAAGAAGGCCATACAAACCTACAATAAAGACTTATAGCCTGCAAGTATTTAAGTCCACAATACACAGAGCTCATCAACGAGAGCTGCAAGCAAAACACTCGTCCGTGGCTTATCTGGTGACTGCTCCACGCTGAGGAAATGTTGATATTGTATCTAATGCTTTAATATCCGAGGCATTATCAGCACCTTCCAAGCGAGGGAATTTTTCACCACCTCCTCACTTCCCCAGCAACAACAACATCTCTGCTGCTGCATCGTTTTATCACCAACAATATTCTTATCTTTTGCTTGCGTCTCTCGTGTGGGATCTAACGTCCCTGAACAGACCGAAATGAATTAATTAAAAGCTTATTTTGCGTACTGATACCCGTTCGTATCTCATCTCGTCTTAGCTGGTCGTAATGCACAACACTTGCGACCTTCCTTATAATAAGAATGCTCCAGGTACGTTCTAGTCCCTCCTCTTTGGCACCATTCACCAGCTTTCTCTGTACCGCCATTATTAGTCGTATTACTGACCTGGTCTTTGCTGCTCGGTCTTCCTGATGCTCGGTGTATGCCCTACCCTTCCTTACCCTACGGCTATAATGGCCAATGTTTTGACATAATTCACTTCATATCTTTAGACTAATCGCAACCTAGGATTTCAGGCTGTTGCCAGTGCAGTGTTCCAACCCCAGACTTTAGAACATCTTCACTTTCACCATACTCGTATATACCTTGCATCTCTCAGCAGCGGAACTCTTATACCTGTGCATACTTTTCCTTCTAAGAAAAAAGATGTTTCATAAGTACACAGTATTTTCGTAAGTACACAATATGCGCGGGTCTGTCACTGTGCAAACGAAGAATCACGTGTACGTATAAGGCAGAGAGTCAGTATAAGTTACTTCTTTCGTGCGCATCTGCACTCCTCATAGTTTACTGAACAAATAGATCATGCTATCAAGACTCGTAAGGCGATCTTTAGCTAAACTGAGTCGAAAGAAAGAGGCACTCATTACACTCGCAAAATTTCATCTGAGTCTTAAATCAGAAATGTGTTTCACTACTTTTATCTCCCATCTTACACTTATACAGTATTACACTTATACACTTTACACTCATACAGTACTTACACTCATACAGTACTTACACTTATACAGTACTTACACTTATACACTTACACTCTTACAGTACTTACACTTTTATAGTACTTACACATATACAGTACTTACACTCATAAAGTACTGACACTGATACAGTACTTAAACCATTAAGTACTCAGCAACCCACGTTAACTCAGGCATGACCACAGAATGCATAATCCAACAGTAAAAAAAGAAATGTCTATCGATCGCTAGTTATAACTCTACGAACTGGTCCTCGCTGGTAGAGCGTTTGAGCGAGTCATCAGTCACATGGGGATAGCGGTCCGTCTTCAGACGGGTTGGTACCCATGAGCTGCCTTGCTTTATGACGTCCAGTAAACGTCAGGCTCTTTGAAATGTAGACTGGAAATATATGATCACGTTACGTCACCGGGAGGATGGGCCACATCATCCACGCAATATGGTCATCTCCGTAGATCCAAGATACATTCTCGCGGCGATTAATCAAGTGTCTCTCTCTCTCTCTCGATCAATTTGATGAAATGGATTCCTGGTTTATTCAAGTGCGGTCCTCTCGAACATTCAGGAAACTAACCTTGCTGCATTTAGCTGGTCTCTGAGCCTTTGATTTTCTCGGCGTTACACCACAACCCAGTACCTGCCTTGCATTTAGCCAAGGGATTTCCAGGTATTACTCAAAGTTCACACGCATAGTGAGAGAGAGAGTATGTGATCTTATGATTATTCTCAACACATGAAGAAGGTATTAAAACTTTCTTTTTCTTTTTCTTTTTTTACGGTTGGAGGAAGTACAAAGTTTGACATTGACAGCATTAATGAGCTCGGTATTGGATAAAACCAAGCCAACCAGACATACCGATGCTAAGTAAGAGCTAACGCTTCCCTCACTAAACCCAGGACCCGAAACCCATTATAAACCGCCAGAATACATTCGTTTAAGCATATTCTTTTCAGTACCGTATTATAATGCACAGAAATTGTCTTGGTGGATCTGTTCCACTCGTCTGTACCGTAATGTAAGCTGGAAAATCTGTTACCTCTTATTCATATTCCCGTAATGGTCAGTGTATATGAAGTGTTGAAGCACTTTTGCGACTAATACAGTCTTGAAAAGTTAATTCAGAGTTTGAGGGAGCAGCAGCACCGCATCATGAGACAATACGTGCCCCAGACACTGGATGCCCCACTTAGTATGAACGGTCTGTTAGTATGGCCTCAGACACACACACACACACAACTGTTCTCACGTCTTCTTTCATCCAGAGAGTTGTCGTCTTATTATACAGAATGATAACCAGTATCGTGTCGTTTAGTCGATTCCCACATCATGATATTAACTGCTTTGTTACTAATGCACTGATTATCATGAAGAGAAATCCACAAGACGGGGATATCTTTCAAAATATATAGATCATTTGAGACCAGGATATGAAAATGGAGGTTTCTGTTCTTATGACGTATTAACTGTATACCGTAAGAGGCCGCAGGTGTGACACCTCGTGAAGAGAGAAAAGACAAGAGAGTTCTAACCCAGTGGAATCTTCTAACCGTAGTTTCCTAATGAAGATCATCAGTTTCGTCGCACGCTTTAGTTGCACGCTTCAGTCATTACGTCGTAATGAATACAAGATGATCGCTGAACTTACACTAAGGAGCCATCACCGCGAACAAGTCAAGTGGCCATTAAACCATCTCAACAAGACTACGAGTGGAAAGCATAGTTAATACATATGCATGACGCAGCCCTTACTGGACTACGCATCCTTAAGGCCATTTCCATAAGAAAGACGAGAAACCCAGTAAAACGACAAACTAAGATGTTATGAGTCTTTAACGACCATTACCCCCCTGATGCCAGCCAGGCGGCTCCAACGGCACACACACACACACACACACACACACACACACGGAAAAAGAACCTCCAGCGATGATGGAGGTGCACACGTATGTAAACATTGATTCCCCTCGCTGGAGACAACAGACCTGTGGCACACGTGACAACACACAGCTCGAGGCCGGCCCTCGCTCGCCCCAGCCCCAGTCTCCTCCAACCATCGGCCAAGATGGTATCCTCATATGATGCTCTGACATCGCCAATCTTCTCTAGATTTACAGCCGGGCCATCAACGTGCGTCTACCCCCTCCGCCCCGCCCCAGATATTGCAAGACAATTACCATAAAACATCAGATGGAAGATTCCAGAGCTGCACATGTGATACACGTCTTGCTGCACATGTGATACACGCTCTTCGAGTGTGTGTTTATCTATCATCTCAGCGGTAAAGCATGATAGATACGGCACGTTTGATCTATGATTCACCAACAAACTGTAAAGAAAAACAAAAACAAAAAAAAGCATTGGGAAAATGAAGATAACCGTGTAATAAATTCTTACTGAACACTATCTGGATCGTTGACGGAATGTGATATATATATATATATATATATATATATATATATATATATATATATATATATATATATCAATCGCTGTTTCCTGCGTCAGCCAGGTAGCGCCGGGAAACACAAAGAATGGCCTATCCACTCATATAAACATATATACATAAACGCCCATGCACGCACATACGCATACATATACATATCAAATATATATACACACACACAGACATGTAAATATATACACATGTACATATTCATACTTACTTGCCTTCATCCATTTCTGTCGCTACCTCCCCACACAGGAAATAGCGTCCCTACCCCACGCTTCAGTATAGTAGTGCCAGGAAAACAGACAACAAAGTCCACATTCGTTCACACTCAGTCTCTAGCTGTCATATGTAATGCACCGAAACCACAGCTCCCTATCCACATCCATGCTCCACAGACCTTTCCATGATTTACCCCAGACGCTTCACATACCCTGGTTCAGTCCATTAACAGCATGTCGACCCCGGTAAACCACATCGTTCCAATTCTCTCTATTTCTTGCCCGCCTCTCACCCTCCTGTATGTTCAGGCCCCGATCGCCTAAAATCTTTTTCACTCCATCCTTCCACCTCCAATTTGGTCTTCTGCTTTTACTTATTCCCTCCAACTCTGGCGAATATATCCTAGCTTCGTCTCTTCGATGTATATCAACTGACTGTTATATTTCTCTCTTGTGTCTCCCCTGATGATGTGATTACACGAAAGTGCACTGGGAACTTTTCGTCTTTTATTTTCCCCGTGGACTCATAGGAATATCTTGATCACGCGCAAAATTGTGATTCTTTCCAATATACATATATATATATATATATATATATATATATATATATATATATATATATATATATATATATTTTTTTTTTTTTTTTTTTTTTTTTTTTTTTTTTTTATACTTTGTCGCTGTCTCCCGCGTTTGCGAGGTAGCGCAAGGAAACAGACGAAAGAAATGGCCCAACCCCCCCCCCCCCCCCATACACATGTACATACACACGTCCACACACGCAAATATTCATACCTACACAGCTTTCCATGGTTTACCCCAGACGCTTCACATGCCTTGATTCAATCCACTGACAGCACGTCAACCCCTGTATACCACATCGCTCCAATTCACTCTATTCCTTGCCCTCCTTTCACCCTCCTGCATGTTCAGGCCCCGATCACACAAAATCCTTTTCACTCCATCTTTCCACCTCCAATTTGGTCTCCCTCTTCTCCTCGTTCCCTCCACCTCCGACACATATATCCTCTTGGTCAATCTTTCCTCACTCATTCTCTCCATGTGCCCAAACCACTTCAAAACACCCTCTTCTGCTCTCTCAACCACGCTCTTTTTATTTCCACACATCTCTCTTACCCTTACGTTACTTACTCGATCAAACCACCTCACACCACACATTGTCCTCAAACATCTCATTTCCAGCACATCCATCCTCCTACGCACAACTCTATCCATAGCCCACGCCTCGCAACCATACAACATTGTTGGAACTACTATTCCTTCAAACATACCCATTTTTGCTTTCCGGGATAATGTTCTCGACTTCCACACATTTTTCAAGGCTCCCAAAATTTTCGCCCCCTCCCCCACCCTATGATCCACTTCCGCTTCCATGGTTCCATCCGCTGACAGATCCACTCCCAGATATCTAAAACACTTCACTTCCTCCAGCCTCTCACCATTCAAACTCACCTCCCAATTGACTTGACCCTCAACCCTACTGTACCTAATAACCTTGCTCTTATTGACATTTACTCTTAACTTTCTTCTTCCACACACTTTACCAAACTCCGTCACCAGCTTCTGCAGTTTCTCACATGAATCCGCCACCAGCGCTGTATCATCAGCGAACAACAACTGACTCACTTCCCAAGCTCTCTCATCCCCAACAGACTTCATACTTGCCCCTCTTTCCAAAACTCTTGCATTTACCTCCCTAACAACCCCATCCATAAACAAATTAAACAACCATGGAGACATCACACACCCCTGCCGCAAACCTACATTCACTGAGAACCAATCACTTTCCTCTCTTCCTACACGTACACATGCCTTACATCCTCGATAAAAACTTTTCACTGCTTCTAACAACTTTCCTCCCACACCATATATTCTTAATACCTTCCACAGAGCATCTCTATCAACTCTATCATATGCCTTCTCCAGATCCATAAATGCTACATACAAATCCATTTGCTTTTCTAAGTATTTCTCACATACATTCTTCAAAGCAAACACCTGATCCACACATCCTCTACCACTTCTGAAACCACACTGCTCTTCCCCAATCTGATGCTCTGTACATGCCTTCACCCTCTCAATCAATACCCTCCCATATAATTTACCAGGAATACTCAACAAACTTATACCTCTGTAATTTGAGCACTCACTCTTATCCCCTTTGCCTTTGTACAATGGCACTATGCAAGCATTCCGCCAATCCTCAGGCACCTCACCATGAGTCATACATACATTAAATAACCTTACCAACCAGTCAACAATACAGTCACCCCCTTTTTTATATATATATATATATATATATATGTGTGTGTGTGTGTGTGTGTCATTGTGGTGTTGTCCAGAGAGGTGTAAATGTACATGAACTAGAGTTAAAGCCGTACTGATGGCCCTACTCTCTCGTCTCCTGCAAGTACACCTCGCTAAACCTTGAACCACCCAGGAGTTATGGATACCTCTCTTACATAACCGTTACTCACTCCTCACCAACACTACGTGTACTGTGCACTGCCCAAGCTTCTTTATCCTTTATCCGCTTACATCTCACACCCTCAGGATGTTTATCAAGTCATCTGTTTATCTCGCGAACTCATCTCCCTTTTTTGAAAGAGAACAAAGGTGATCAAGGTGAGCCCCGACGGAAACATTAGCGCCCCCGAGGCGTGACATGAAGGTCAAGGCGACCTGTGTATGGTGGTATGTAAAGCACTCGTCATCATCATCATCATCATCATCAATGTGTAACGTCATGTGACGTTACACGACCGTACAGCTAAGACTGCCTGAGAAGTGAACAAGGACGTAACTCAGCTACATCTACTACCACTCTGTCCTCGTAGAGAACCCAGCCGTCTGTCTGCTGGTGTCCCTACGACACATTTTCTTCATATATCATAACCATTTCCCTTTTAAGAATGATTTGTTTATTGTGCCATATACACACACACACGCCTGTTGCATCCTTCTGTCAACATGCACTAGGTCGACCCCCACCGACACCTGCAGACCGCCACAACACACCTGAGCCATTTGTCTAGATGACACAACACACCTGAGCCACCTGTCTGGATGACACAACACACGTGGGCCATCTGTTTGGATGACGCAACACACCTGAGCCACCTGTCTGGATGACACAACACACCTGAGCCACCTGTCTAGATGACACAACACACCTGAGCCATCTGTCTGGATGACACAACACACCTGAGCCACCTGTCTGGTTGACTGGTCTGTGATCTGGCGGGACCGCCGGCCCACAGATGAGCGGCACGCGATCGACTCGCTCGTCAGCGTTTCGAGACTGGCAACATGCTCTTGACTAACGCACGGGGTATCCTTGTGACTCACGAGCATCCACGCCGACCTGGCTCACTCACGGAATACTCACTCATCCGTTGACGACGTGGTGAGACTCCACGCCCAGGCCCGGATGATACGCGGAGCTGCTGCTTTCGTGACGACACCGAACGAAGTCTACGTGGCTGTCATGTCGTGCTGGTGTTTGATGGTTACGTAAAGACTCCAGGTCAGAGAGGACGCCGCCCACTTGGACGGGTCAGGGGAAGACGTTGAGGGGGGGCTGGGAAGGCAGTTAGACCAGAGGCAATCGTCAAGATTTTGTCGGTTGCTCGTAAAATATCTGGTCTGCACATTGCCGACATAAAGTTAATGGCAGAATTGGTGGCATGCGAGATGTCGCAGTGCACGGATGGGTGTGGGGGGGGGAGGGGTGTTACTGAGCTCAGAGGTAGGGGGGGGGAGAAGAGCGATGTGTTGCAGAGATGAGGGAACACAGAACGGTTAGAGGGGAGGAGGTGATGTTTTGAGTGATATGGACTCCTGAAGGACATCTTGCAGTCATACATATGTGAAGATAATCAACGCACTAGATAATCAACGCACTAGATAATCAACGCACTAGATAATCAACGCACGAGATAATCAACGCACTAGATAATCAACGCACTAGATAATCAACGCACTAGATAATCAACGCACTAGATAATCAACGCACGAGATAAGATGATATACATTTTAGTGATCTTCATGCTAACAGAGATTGAGGGTCGGTCTGTATGACACAACACAAGAATATGTCACGAAGATCAACACTAGGAGGACATGTTAAGGTATATATACTTTGGCGTCATCCACATCTGAGGTTGGAGGATGTAAAAGCTTATATCAGTTCAGGGGAGCGGGATGTTGAAGCAAGTGTTCGCTGACAGAAAGTTATTGAAGGAGAACACAACACGGAGATATAGATCACATGGACAGTAGTAGGGGAGAGTCACTCTTCACTAACCGAAAACTTTTGAGGAAATAAAACTGGCTGGTTGGAAGTTTAGGATGCATATGGGTGTGGGGATAATCTGGAGAGGGACAGAAAAGAACCAGAAATTCTGGAAGCTATGGTTGAAGAAGACAAAATGTATGGAAGTGATCCGAGCAAGGAAGGTTTCTGTGGAAAAAAGTACTTTTCCCGTTTTCTGAATTGGTATAAATATATGAAGAAACAAGGTAATAAAGGAGGAAGTTAGGAATTGCAGTGTGCTTATTGAACACGGTAGTGTCTGATGAAGGTAGTCGATGAATATAACATAAGAAGCATCTTGGAGGTAGACGACCAACGATCGTTGTGTTGAGGATCTTGTGTGAGGATGATGCGGAAAGTGAAGAAAACGAGAGGAAGGTAAGAGAGGATGGGAGCCTGGGAGCGTCGCGCCGCTTGT
>NC_092225.1:86277612-86305112 GCF_036320965.1 Panulirus ornatus | reverse complement strand
GGACGCTATACCACACCTCTCAGAGGGAAGGGCAAACTGGCTCCCGGGTTTTGTTTGGTTGGTGTAACCCATAGTAAATCTTTCTTCTGTAATTCTCTCTCTCTCTCTCTCTCCCTCCTTTTCTCTCTCTCCCCTTTCTCTCTCCTTTTATTTTATATATTATATAATTTTATTTTATATATTTATATAATAATATATAAATAAATATATTTTTAAAATTTTAAAATTATAAAAAAATTTTTTTATATTAAAATATTTATTAATAAAAAATAAATAAAATTTTTTATTAAATTAATATTAAAATAAAATTTATTTTTTTATAATAATTTTTTTTTTTATATTTTTTTAAATAAATTTATTATTTTTAATAAATAATTATAAAAAATTTATTAAAAATTAAATTTATTTTATAAATAAAATAAAATTTTTTTATATTTTAATTATAAATTAAATAAATATATTTTAATTATATATATAATTAATAATAATTTTAAATAAAATTAATTTTTAAAAAATTAAAAAATATAATATATTTTTAATTATTAAATTAATATTATTTTTATTTTTATTAAATTATATTATTTTTTAATATATTAATTTTTATTATTATAATATTTAAATTTTTTATATTAATATTTTATTTTTTTATAAAAATTAATTTTATTATGGGTGGGTTTTTGGGGACCTCCCCCCCTCTTTTAAAAAGGGTTGCCCCCCCCCATTTTTGGGCCCCTTTACCAAACCCCATGGGGGAATTGGGTTCCTTTCCCAGTACCACGGTTTTCCTTTCCCCCGGCCCCTAAGGGCGCCCTTACACCCCAACGACCCGAGGAACTTTTTGGAAACCTTTTTGGTCCTTATCTCTTCCCGTACCCACCGTACTCACTATAGTGGCCTCCACCTCCCCTAGATATCTGCCCTTCACTGACCCTTAACCAGACTGTAACGGGACTGGGGATGGGAACCAGTGTTGGGTCAAATCTATTCCCAGAAAAGGTTTAGTACATGTTGATCCGCACAAATGGATGGATACTGAATGAAAGTAATGGACAGATGATTTATAGTATGGATTCACAGGTTCTTAGTAACAAAAATTAATTCATCAGGATGTGAATATCAAGTACTCCTGTACGAGGACAGGACCTGTCAACAGTAGGTATGGGATGACGTGATATTTCACTGGAGCGGAGGAAGGCGTGTTGGCCGACCTTACCACAGTGTAACGCCAGAATTACGCGCGCCAGACCCCAGCCACTAATGGTCATCACCCTACTGCAGCGCTGGGCTACGAGGAGCGATGTGTCGCCTCCACCCCCTCGCCTTACCTACCTCCCACTTCTACTACCCGCAGTAGTACGTACGTATACGCCGGCGCCAAGCATGGCTTAGCTAACTAACCTTGGAGAAGTGAAGTGCCAATAAAGACAAAAAAAAAATGTTATCAGGTGGGAGACAGGTAGTAGCGTGGTACACGCTGCACCGCATGTATGCAAATCAAGACAGATAACCGCGTATCTGGTCTCGCTGGCCGTGTTTGCTTCACACAACGTCGTGGCGGAACAAGTGAGAGTCAGCCTCCCTGGATTTTGATAATGCCTGCAGAGCAGCCAGCCAGGTAGTCAACCCCGCACACCGAGTGGTGGGGAGGGAGGAGGCAAAATTAAGTGCGTCTGTACTCAAACTATTTTCGTCATGGCTCCAGTCCTTATCACAAGAGACCAGGAACGACATATTAGCCACACGATCTCCAGTCTGGGGCGACCCGTTTTCCCTGACGTGTTTGTGGTTTGATGATGAGCAGGATAACATGCAGGGGACGGGGGTCTTCCCCTGTGTAACTTGCCGAGGCAGGTTGAGCTAGCGTGAGCCATGACCGACCTAATGTTCCGCTCTGAGCCAGTCGGCCGAGACCAGAGGCTGGCTGGCTGGCTGGCTGGTTGGTCCTGCCCTGTTCTTGCTGAGGGAGGTTCACGTGTTTGCAACATTGTAGGTTCACTTTCTTACATCATTTTTTTCTGGTTTGGGCCATCGATAGTCGCAGACTGGTTTCTGCAATGCCCATCGTAAACGTGTGTTATCTTGATGGTGCTAAAATAACAATGAAGAACTGATTTGTGTCTGACTAAAAAAGAAATCAAATTGGAGAAATTGTTGATGTTTTAGGTAACGTATGAATACACCACACGAATTACGGCGACCGGTACCTCAAAGAGCAGGACGAGAAGAATATTGGTAATAAATTCTTTACCTGGATCGTGCGTCAGAATTCTTGATGCGATTATTTATGACACTACAGAATCGGAGAGGACTGATGGTTTATTGCTAGACATTACTCAGAACTTATCCGTTGATGGCGGGAAGCAGGAGGGTTCCAGTAAAGTGATTTCCCCAGAGCAGTGTCATCCACCAGTGGTCTTGCTTCCCCTAATATCGAGAGACCTAACTACCCCAGCTCTCGTCTTGGCACACCCGACAGTATCTTAGCCGTGGTCTCCGAAGGTGAGGTCGCTCAGTGAGGACGACAACACCTGGAGCTTCGATACGTCTCCTCATTGTTGTGATCAGTCCAGTGTTGCTTCGTGTTTACCTCCATGATGGACGTGGACCTCCAGACAGTGTTTCAGGCTTCTTCACCGTTTGGACATGCTGCTTAAAGGGAGACCAGTGGACGAGCCAGCGAAATGTGATCCTTGAAGAAGCATAAAGAGCGATCATATTCCCCCAAAGGGAGACCAGTGGACGAGCCAGCGAAATGTGATCCTTGAAGAAGCATAAAGAGCGATCATATCCCCCCCCACGGCAAATACAGGTCAGGTTACAAGTGGAGGCGACAAGTGTTGCGATGCTTGCAGTGAGTGACTGCTGATTGGTTACCATCACGTACTGAGTCTACCGTGCGTGACTATCATGTTACACAGCGAGAGTCAGGGAAAGATGATGGCACTGTCTAATAGGGATTCAAACCTTTGATGAGGCTGTAACTGTGAAGAACATTTGAAGTGAATACAAACAAACTGGCGTGACGCTGTATACCAGCTTGTAAGCTCAGCGTCAAGTAGGTGCCCTTCAAGAGATCAGCCATGAGAGATACAGTGACGAACCTTCGCAGAATCAAATGAGATTACAGTATACCTGTGAGAAATGTGGCGATGGAAAATTGCTAATTACACACAGTACTTTATCCACCAAAATGTTTGATATTAGCTGGCCACGTGAGAGCTAACCCTGGCCGAGAGAGACTTGGTTCGTTAAGATTGTTGCTGGTGGTGGTAATACATGACGACTACTGCAGGTGAAGAATCCGCCTCCTCAGAACAAATTTAGACGTGACGCTCGCATGACTCTCCGCGTCACGCGTTACGACGGCCTACACTGCCCGCCATGACTCAGCCGGTGACACAATAGGGATAAAATTGGACCGTGAGTAAAGACGAACTTCCTCTCTTATTCCGTCCCAGCGACAGCAACATAATGTTCTCCACGTGAGCAATAAATAAGAATACATGACAGGGTAATGGACGAGCCACACGTCCCCACTACCTCTGTGCAGGGCAGGTGGTGCCCCGGTTCATCATCATGATAAGGAGTTGTTCGGAGGGAATGTCACGGTGAACGTGTGTTACGATGACTACCGACGTCTGGTCTAACCGTAGCCGATGGGTACAGGATGGATGACTCCTACCTTGCCAGCCAGCGGTCTGCCCAGCTGGTGTGTGTCTCTCTCTCTCCCGGTCATGGGACAAGCGTGGTGGGTGCAGCCCCGTCTGGCATCAGCCAGGTCGATAGTCCGTTGGTTAGGTTGAGGTATGGCGTGGGTAAGACACGACAGGCACTGCACCAACATAAGTTTGTGGTGTTATGCAAATACAGGTGAGTAGGATGCAAGTTACAGAGGGAGGCTGAGGGCTCCTATGTATTCAGGAGAGATACAGGAAGCGTCAAGGATGGGTCAGTACTCATACATAGGAGTGAGGTTACAGAGATGAACTGAGGGCTTCATGCTTTCAGTACGTTGATACAAGCACAGCGCAGGGTGGAACAGTCTCCCATATATGTGGACAAGTGGAGTGATATATGAGGCAAAACAGGTAGGCTTTGGGGGCCCCTTGTCATCAGCGTGAGGATACACGCCTAGTAATGGTGAATCTGTACACATATATATGGACTATGGAGTGATATATGAGAGCAGCGGTGGGGCTAAGGGCCTCATGATTTCACTTCACAGATACAAATACACCTTAAGACGAGCCGGTACCCCATATACGTGGACAGCCGGGTGATGTACGAGTCACGTTACGATAGTGATGAAGTACCTGGAGATCCGTAGACTGACCAACACCCACACACAAGAGCCAGTAATGTGTCTTGCAGCTGCGCCTGAAGACGACCACGTAACGTCAGCCATGCCGGGTTCCGAGCAGCTGACCATCACACGGACATGAGGCAGCTGCAGTGTCTGACAGCTGCGTCTGTCTCCAGTGTGGGCATTACCTGAACTCTGTCATCGCCCAAGGGGTCCGTACAGCTGACCAGTATATGAAGCAAGTGTGTGTCTGTGTGTGTGATTGCTGTTTGTGTCTAACGTATTGCCTAATCTCTTGACCTTGTATATGTGTGTACCTTGTCTTTACACACACACACACACACACACACACACACACACACACACACACACACACACACACACACACACACACACACACTGATTCAATCCTCTACCACTTGTGTGGGAGTTGGGTACGTAACGGCTAGGCTATGGAGCCCCACGATAGAGACCTGACTATTCGATTACTGGTAATCGAATACCCTTCGTCTCACGTCCGTGAGCAACTGCCACTCCCTGGGTCAATGCCCGTCAGGCTCGCATCAGGCAGGAGCTAACAGTGTTACCAAACTTACTGTCACAAGTGGAGGTACGTGAACACGAGTACGATGCAATGAACGAGAAATTTCATAGAACACTTAGTGTAGTAGGATGCATAACCACCTCTCACGCAAGTGATAGAACCCTGCTGTCGGAGTTAGAGTTAATAACTGAGATGGCATTACTCCAGCCAATACAATGATCATTGTTTCTAACGTGATTAAACAAGGCATTTGATTCTTGTCCTGTTCTTATACTATATCTATGTTGCTTAAGTCTAACGACTATAATGCAATGAGCACTCTATCTCTCTCACATATACATATGAGAATGTAGGTGGAGGAAGAGTTCGTACGAGGAGTAACGGGAGAAGTACATTGCTTTTAACGTGTCGACCCTCAGGGTCTTGCTCACAAAGCTGACATCCAGCGACACGGCGTGGCCTTAGATACAAGCTGTGTCGCTGGATGTCAACTTTGTGAACACGAACCCTCAGGATCGACACGTTAAAGTAGTGAAGTTTTCCTATTACTTTCCGAATTCTTCCTCCTCCAACACTCTCATTTGTCTCGAAGATGATCAACATATAGATATCTATATAGATATAGATAGATAGATATGCACCCGGGACCGAGACCTCTTCTCCTAACGCCCCACGCCGAAAGGACGTCCGGTCGTCACCACAATCGACTCAGAGTTCGTACAGACGGTTATGAGGACAGTCCTACACCTACCGTTGTGAACGACAGAAACGACCCACGAACACATGCACACATGAGCAAGTTAACAGCTCGGTTTCCTCCTTGACTATGTCGTATGTCACCTACAGTATTACGGAACTATTCTTCCCTTGCGTTCGACTCATTATCACTAGGTACATTGCGTATGACCCGTAGTATTTGCCCTGTAAACCTTCTTATATAACTTCTGCCACCCTGACTGCCTAGCTGTACCTCACTCGTGTGTTCGTCCAGCCCCGTCTTCACCTTAAGCTGTTTTATGATCAGCTAACCAGTTACTGCTTATGGTGACCTCCCAGCTCTGTCATATCTGTAACACCATAATTGTGTATTTCAGCCGAACGACAACTCGGATTCAGTAAACCGTTCTTTATTTATTTACTCTCTCTCTCTCTCTCTCTCTCTCTCTCTCTCTCTCTCTCTCTCTCTCTCTCTCTCTCTCTCTCTCTCTCTCTCTCTCTCTCTCTCTCACACACAGTAAAATTCCCTTTCTGGACAGTTCAAACAGATTATTACAATTATGTAATTACACTTAGGTTAGCAAACACATGACATAGTACATGTGTATATAAGGTTAAGAGACTGGACAACATGAGAGTAAACCCCCTCTCCCTCCTCCCTCGTACAGTACGGATAGGTCGTTACACACACTATCCTAATGAGCCAGGTACCGTACCCATATATGGACCAGCCTCAGGGAGGATGAACGGCTAGGATTGCCTGACCGCCGCGCCCAGGGTTAGAATCCGGGCGGAGCCGTGCGTGATCAGCGAAGCTAACCACTACACCATGGAAACCCGTGTGTGCGTGTGTGTGTGTGTGTGTGTGTGTGTGTGTAATAGTAGTAGTAGTAGTAGTAGTAATTGAGGTAGTAGTAACAATAGTAGATTTAGAAATTTCCCGAGTGAAAACCAGATTTTGCCTGAGAAATGACAATATATTCTTTCATCACGACAATCTTAGAGTCTATCGACCCCTAACAGTACAAACAGCAATTCGCTCGTGTAACCAGCAAATATCCGGATCACTTGATTTTATGCTAAGATATGAAAGATTGTGCTCATTGTCGAAATGAAAGTAATTCTTTTTTTTGTCATTTTTGGTATCAAAATGTCATTTCACGTGGTAAATGTCTCAATCAAATGAAAGAAAATTAAAAAACCCATTAACTTGAAGAAACAGGCTGTGAAGTAGTTACTTCTAGCTGAAAAAAAGGTGTTGTCATAAGAGTAGTGGTAGTAGTAGTAGTAGTAGTAGTAATAGTAGTCAGCGTATCATCTACCACTCAAAACTGTAGCTCCTTCCTGGTCTACAAGAAGGTTATCATCTCCCGTAAGGTGGAACACGGGGTCCGGTCCATCACCTCAGGCGCAGATGATGCCTCTCAACCTGTGGCCAGAATAAGACACCCGGAGTCATGCATGTAGCACGCCGTTGGCAGGCAGGCGCGCGCGTGTATGGTGATGCAGACCGAGTCATCTGGGGGCTAATACCAACACCTATAAGGTAAGATGACAGCATCACCGCCGGCAACTCACAGAGCAGGTGATGCATATTACTGCCACATCGTTGTGACCTGCTGCTCGGCAAGAATATTACCAGTGACTCAGAGTTGTCGTGTAATGTTTTCTGAGGTTAAAGAAGAAATGCCCTTTCTCTGGTAAGGTTCAGTAGGCGTACAAGTACCATATAACACCCAGTCTTCCCGCAGTCTGAGCTTCCTCACGCTCCCACTGGTAAAGATCACCAACGACTTGTCTCCCTGGCAAGGTTATTAGGCTCAGCAGGGTAGAGGGAAAGGTTAGTTTGAGTGTGAGTTTGAATGGAGGATATCTGGAGGAAGTGATGCGTTTTAGATATGTGGGCGTGAACATGGCAGTAAATGGAACCATGGAAGTGGAAGTCAGTCGTAGGGTGGGGGAGGGGACGAAGGTTCTGGGAGCACTGAAGAATGAGTGGAAAGAGAGGTCGTTATGTAGGAGGCCGAAACTGGGTATGTTTGAAAATAGTTGTCCTATCGATGTTGTACGGATGAGAGGCATGGGCTTAAAATGAGGATGAGGTTGTGCAGAGGGTGGTGGATTTGTTGGAAATGAAATGTGAGCGGACAATATGTGGAGTAGGTGGTTTGATGGAGTAAGTAATGAATGGGTAAGAGAAAGGTGTGGTAATTAAAAGAGTGTGGTTTGAAGAACTGAAGAGAGTATGCTGAATTGGTTTGAACACATGGAGAGAATGAGTGAGAAGAGGTTGTTAAAGACGATGGGACGAGGGGAAAGGGGATACCAAATTGGAGATGGAAAGTTAGAGTAACAAAGATTTAAGTAATTAGGGCATAAGTATGCAGGAGGGTGAAAAAGCGTGAGCGGAATTGAGAGAATTAGAACAATGTGGTATAAAGGGGTTGACATGCTGTTAGTGGACTGAACCAGGGCATGTGAAGGGTCTGTGGGGCCTGAATGTGGATAGGGAGCTGTGGTTTCGGTGCATTGCACATAACAGATGGAGAACTGATGTGGCCTTTCTTCGTCTGTTCCTGGCGCTACCTCGCTAACACAGGGAACGGAGATCAAGTATTTTTTGGGTGGAATATATATATATATATATATATACGTGTGTGTGTGTACTAACCCACCTGTAATGTGTTTGTATCATCTTGATATATACATTGGACCCTCAGTCCTCTTGTGTATCTTGACTCATATATTACTCTAGCAGCCATATATGCGTATGTGTTTAAGTATGTATATTTCTTATGTTAGCTGAGACGGCACGGGCAACCGAATGCCAGCCTCAAGGACATCTCGTTAACGCTGTACGTGTGTACGTATGTAGATATAGGCCTATGTGGGTATATGTACGTGTTTATTTATGAATGCACTAGACCAGCCTGCATGTGTGTGTGTGCGGTTATGTGTTGAATACATGGTTTCCGCAGCTCACCTCTGTAACTTGCCTCCTACTCATCTATATCCGTATAGCTCTATAGACTCAAGTTTGTCAAGTGGCTTTAATGTGTCACCTACGTCATGGCATGTGGCATGGTAAATTAAGTGATTAAGCTAACTAACTCTCGCAACTAGCTTACACTCCTCTTTAACCTACTTACCAGCACGTCCTCACCACTCCTAGGCCCTTGAAACTCTGCTCTCGTTTCTTCCTCTAACTAGTTCATCCACTTGTACAGCAGCCCAATTTCACTTCCTATAGCTCTACGTAGGGTTTGTCTTTACATTTACTTTTCGTAATACCATTTCCCTTGATTACTCTTAGCTCTCATTATTTCCCGTATCCCACCCTATGACTTAGGTTCACTCTCTGTACTTCCCCTGACCCACCCTATGACTTAAGTTCACTCTCTGTACTTCCCCTGACCCACCCTATGACTTTAAGTTCACTCTCTGTACTTCCCTTGGCCCACCCTATGACTTAAGTTCACTCTCTGGACTTCCCTTGACTCACCCTATGACTTAAGTTAACTCTCTGGACTTCCCTTGACCTACCCTATGACTTTGGTTCAATCTTTGTACTTCCCCTGACCCACACTCTAACTTAAGTTCACTCTCTGTACTTCTCCTGGCCCTCCCTATGACATAAGTCCATTCTCTGTCCTTCCCCTGAACCTCCCTATGACTCTTTTTCCTTATTCTAACACTCTTCATTTGCCATATTTCCACTCGTGCTCTATGGGACTCGCCTCCGTTCCATTATTCTCACTATTAGTATCTCTCCAACCTACCTTTACTTCCCTTAACCTGTGCCTCACGACTTTCTTCACCTCTCTGTACTTCTCTAAGTTTCTACCCCCCCCCCCCCCACAGACACACACACAACCTCAACCATTGACCTCATTGAACCCCCTACAACCTCAACCGTTGACAGACATGATTCCCTTCCCTATCGCTAACCTCATTTTGTATCTTGTTCTACGTGAGTGGACATCGGGTGATCCCGTCGTGTGTAGTCAGTCAGCCAGAGCCTGACACGACTCAGAGGACCTGTCAGTGGTACATTAGTCGCTGATCCCACGCAGGTGGCTCGCCCTCACAATATAAACAGATCAAATATTCGGGTATTGACTGACGACTGGATGACTTCCAACAAGACTTCGACGACGATGAAGCGTAAAATGAAGGCAGGTTATGAATTCAGTAAACAAAGGGTCTCTTGCACCGTCTGACACGACTCTACGATGACGCTTGCAGCGCCTCATTGTGGAAACTTGGCTGCAAACGTTCCAAAATCCTGACCAATTCTCCACATAGCGATCTTACGCGAGTACCAAGAGTCTTCCACGATCATTACGATTTTAATGACGTATAGAGTTGATAGAGATGTTCTGTGGAAGGTATTAAGAATATATGGTGTGGGAGGCAAGTTGTTAGAAGCAGTGAAAAGTTTTTATCGAGGATGTAAGGCATGTGTACGTGTAGGAAGAGAGGAAAGTGATTGGTTTCCAGTGAATGTAGGTTTGCGGCAGGGGTGTGTGATGTCTCCATGGTTGTTTAATTTGTTTATGGATGGAGTTGTTAGGGAGGTAAATGCAAGAGTCCTGGAAAGAGGGGCAAGTATGAAGTCTGTTGGGGATGAGAGAGCTTGGGAAGTGAGTCAGTTGTTGTTCGCTGATGATACAGCGCTGGTGGCTGATTCATGTGAGAAACTGCAGAAGCTGGTGACTGAGTTTGGTAAAGTGTGTGGAAGAAGAAAGTTAAGAGTAAATGTGAATAAGAGCAAGGTTATTAGGTACAGTAGGGTTGAGGGTCAAGTCAATTGGGAGGTGAGTTTGAATGGAGAAAAACTGGAGGAAGTGAAGTGTTTTAGATATCTGGGAGTGGATCTGTCAGCGGATGGAACCATGGAAGCGGAAGTGGATCATAGGGTGGGGGAGGGGGCGAAAATTTTGGGAGCCTTGAAAAATGTGTGGAAGTCGAGAACATTATCTCGGAAAGCAAAAATGGGTATGTTTGAAGGAATAGTGGTTCCAACAATGTTGTATGGTTGCGAGGCGTGGGCTATGGATAGAGTTGTGCGCAGGAGGATGGATGTGCTGGAAATGAGATGTTTGAGGACAATGTGTGGTGTGAGGTGGTTTGATCGAGTAAGTAACGTAAGGGTAAGAGAGATGTGTGGAAATAAAAAGAGCGTGGTTGAGAGAGCAGAAGAGGGTGTTTTGAAATGGTTTGGGCACATGGAGAGAATGAGTGAGGAAAGATTGACCAAGAGGATATATGTGTCGGAGGTGGAGGGAACGAGGAGAAGAGGGAGACCAAATTGGAGGTGGAAAGATGGAGTGAAAAAGATTTTGTGTGATCGGGGCCTGAACATGCAGGAGGGTGAAAGGAGGGCAAGGAATAGAGTGAATTGGAGCGATGTGGTATACAGGGGTTGACGTGCTGTCAGTTGATTGAATCAAGGCATGTGAAGCGTCTGGGGTAAACCATGGAAAGCTGTGTAGGTATGTATATTTGCGTGTGTGGACGTGTGTATGTACGTGTGTATGGGGGTTGGGCCATTTCTTTCGTCTGTTTCCTCGCGCTACCTCGCAAACGCGGGAGACAGCGACAAAGTAAAAAAAAAAAAAAAAAAAAAAAAAAAAAAAAAAAAAAAGAGATGTGGTATATGAATTTCATAGAGGAGTCCTGGGAGTTCTGTTTAAATGTCGAAATATCTTTTCTCTCGAACAGTTGTTCTGTTTATGCAAAGGACTGATCCGTCTTTGTATGAATTACTGCTCTCACATCTGGGGTGGTTCTAGCTCTGCATCCTTACTTGAGTCGAAAGCAGTCGGCTTGTAAACTCTCCCAGGCTAACACTAAATCTTGACCCTTTTTTGGTTTTGCGTTCTCGAGCGCTGGCTGCTTATGTGACACTACCACTATATAGACCTTGGAATACTGGGCAAGCTGCTGCGTCACATGATCACTGCGTGGCCGTTGGCAGCTCAAGGGTGGGCCGTTTTGATACCTGCTTCTTTCCCTGCACGTCGAAGCTTTGGAACTCTCTACCCTCTCATGTCTTTCCCAATAACTATGACCTGGCACATTTTAGACGTCTTTCATCTCCTCCAGAACTCGTAAACATTTTCCCTTGTCTCTTATTTTTCGTTTTCCTTTACCTCTTTGTATTTAGATTAAGGCCCGGCCTTGATGTGGACTTGTGTCCGTAACTGGAGCTTCTTACGTAAGAAAAAAAAATCATTACAGATTCAGTCAGTTTTACTGATCATGGTTTAACCATGCGTGACGTGACCATTCTATCTCACCTCTCAATCCACCATCGACTCACTCGACCATTAAAATGTGATTTCGACATGTCGTTCTCAAAGTTTAGTGCATAGATGAAAAACAATAAACGAAAACCACCGACAGGCAAATTGCCACGTAATCCATGACCTTACCTTCAGCCGGATATATATATATATATATATATATATATATATATATATATATATATATATATATATATATATATATATATATATATATATTACGGGACACGAAATATATTTAGCAACTGTTCATTTGTTATGTCTAGTCATAGGCTACGGCCTCTCTACATCTTACATTATAATAACATGAACTTCTGAATATCTCATCACTTTATCTTGGTGTCAGATGATTTGCATATTCATAATCAACTGGCTTGTAAATATTGTTTAAGAGAGAAAACGACGACGGCGGTCAACGACAAACGTCTTGTTAAGTCCTGCGATCAGCAGGTCGTGTGTCCTCAGCCATGTCTGAGTATAGTACTGTAGGCTCTGAAAGCTGTACATCAGTTGTTTCCTTCGATAGAATTTGCAGCGGAAAGTGAGTCTTCAGAAGTGAGCTGAGTGTGTGGCCATGCCGGAGACGTTCACAGCTAGTGTCACAAGTGTCCCTGGCGGTAACAGGTTTGTGGTTAACGAGTCCCCTGGCGATAACAGGTTGTGGTTAACGAGTCCCCTGGCGAGAACAGGTTGTGGTTAACGAGTCCCCTGGCGATAACAGGTTGTGGTTAACGAGTCCCCTGGCGAGAACAGGTTGTGGTTAACGAGTCCCCTGGCGAGAACAGGTTGTGGTTAACGAGTTCCCTGGCGAGAACAGGATGTGGTTAACGAGTCCCTGACGATAACAGGTTGTGGTTAACGAGTCTAGTGATAACAGGTTGTGGTTAACGAGTCCCCTGGCGAGAACAGGTTGTGGTTAACGAGTCCCTGACGATAACAGGTTGTGGTTAACGAGTCTAGTGATAACAGGTTGTGGTTAACGAGTCCCTAGCGATAACATGTTGTGGTTAACGAATCCCTGACGATCACCGAGTGTGGCTAACGAGTCAGGGTACCACCCTGCCACGGGCCTGAGAGAGCACCATGATGAATTAGTTTTTCCCACACGGCAGAGAGAGGAGCAGCTGCTGGCTGAGTGGAACGCCAGTATGGTCGGTGGAGCGTGAAGCTCTGGACAATAACCAGTCAGTCAGTTCGATTTAGATTTCTTTTTTTTTTTCATTTCTTTCAGTTTAATTATCAGGTGCGTCCAGATCAGTGATCGCGGCGGGCTGAGTCATTAATGTTTTTCCATCTCATTCCCTCCTGGCCTCTCTCTCTCTCTCTCTCTCTCTCTCTCTCTCTCTCTCTCTCTCTCTCTCTCTCTCTCTCTCTCTCTCTCTCTCTCTCTCTCTTCCTGCCGACGCGTGACGAAGCCTACGAGGCAGACAGAACACCATCACGTCCTGGGTCCACTGCCCGGGGTCCTGCCCATGCTGGGGTTACCAGGTGACGAGGGGAAGTCGAGGCTCCAAGTTAAGACTTTGCTTTTGAGACGACTTCTTTTCCGCCTCACTCCTAGTTGTATTACACACACACACACACACACACACACACACACACACACACACACACACACACACACACACACACACACACACACGTCACCGAGACCTCCTCCTCAGCGCCCCACCTACATGACCCGCCGTTCGTCGCCACAACCGCCTTGTAACGATCACAGCTCGTAAGCTCTGTAATAACTGCCTGGCCCCATAAGTCATGTGTCTTTAACCTTTCATATTATTGCTGTGTTAACGACTGCGCACTACGCTGTGTCCTATTTCAAAGACACACCTCGGTGTGTATTTAATCTGTTGTGTTTATATAATGTAATTGTGATGGTAACAATGTGTTCTGTATATGTATGACTTTGTCTTGCACAAATGTTTTTACTTATGTTGCTGTTAATATTGCTTACTCTGTGTGTAGGGGGTGGGAGGGAAGCTGTCAGCAGACTTATTTCTTTTTATGAACAGTACACACGATGCTGTGTGTACTGTGTATAGTTAGTGTACCTTCACATGCTAGACATATCGATAGGACAAGGTTGGTAACCCTGATGGAAATGCTGGAGTCTTCCCAGGGGAGATGAAATCCGCGTAATGAATAGTGTTGGTGCCAGGGCACTATCCTGGGGTACCTCACTCAGTAAAGGATATTTTGGTGATATTGCAGAGTTGATGGTGGTTGCAGTGGTGCGTTGCTTCATAAGGATAGTAATCGTGGATTAAGATTGTAGATCGTTCGTCCATAATTCATCTACGGGTTTGCTTATGCTACTGTATGATTGCACATTTTATTGCAAGGTTTATAGTAATCTCCATTTCATTCTGCAGGGATCATGGTTACAGAGATCATGCTTCTACTTCGCCGGAAACGTAATTGATTCTGGTTACAGATGCTGCTGTTTTCTACGTGTCATAATATGTTAATCATTCTCTCAAGTATTTACTCTGGCATATCTAAGACGGAAAATCTTCCGTCGGTCCTCGGATCAGCGTCTGGCATTCATGGCTTTAGGTGTCATTGTTACCTCGGCTTCCATAAGTCTCAGGGGGAAGAATTATCCTGTGTTAAGCACGACTATGTATGTGGATATTGAGATTGACTGGTTTGTGCCGGTGTCCCCGGCAAATTCGTTGTGCCGCCCATGCTCCAAGTGTGAGCGGTAGCGCATAAGGCTTAAAAGGGTCACAAATGGTCTTAGTCAGACCCCAGTGGGTTGATATGACATACGATATTGTGAGAAGGTTTTGAAAGCCTAGATTAGTGGTAACATTCCAGCCAGGGTGATAAGGTCACTGCCACACTACGTCTGCTTTACAGGTGGTTCTGACAAATTACGGAAGAATCATGACCCCCGAGCTATTCAAGTGTCTGCTACACCTGACGGACAGACATAGTAAATTTCAGCATTACACTGCTGAATATCCTGTTACTAGGGATTTCAGGCCTCGGGAACCTGATGTATCGTGAAGTGTGGGATCAGTTCTTGATGCTGACGCTCTTGAGGGTACTGACTTACTCTACCCAAAGTCTGCTGTGGTCTTCTGAGCTGCGTACTCCATCAGGTAACTTGTCTGATGAAGCCGCCACTGCTGCTCTCTATATATCCCGCACATCATACAACATCTGTTTGGAAGGATTCTCATCATCATCAGCATTATCACCTGCATGAGCAGCAGCCAGCGTCAGCAGGTTCTGTATGTTCTGAATATTTGATGTGTTCTGACCCGACTATTCATTGTTCTTAGCGTCAAGATGTTCCTTTATATTATGGATCCTCTATTTTGATATACCCTTCGTGGATACGCCTAGTGTTTTAAGATATTCTGTCCCTACGTTTCAGTGGATACATCTAGTGTTTTGAGGTACACCTAGTGTTTTAAGGTACACCTAGTGTTTTAAGGTTTTAATGTACACCTAGTGTTTTAAGGTTTTAAGGTACACCTAGTGTTTTAAGTTTTTAAGGTACACCTAGTGTTTTACGGTACACCTAGTGTGTTAAGGTATTCTGTTCCTCCGTATCAATGGATCCACCTCGTGGTTTAAGGTACCCTGGCCCTCCGCATCATCATGAACATCCTTCCCCTGTTGTGGTTGTTGTTTTTTCTCTCGCACGTTAGGAGAACCCCCTGGGTCCCTCAGTCCACTCGAGAACCGCCTCTTACACGTCAGAGTTTTAAACCCAGCGTACACCCGACACGCTTTCCCTCCGCCACCTCCCGCTGTGTGCTCTACACCCAGACTGACACACACAACGCGTCGTCTTCGACAGATAAAGTCCTTCATATAATGATGATGATAGATAAGAATAGCCTCAGATTAAAAGAGAAACATGAGAAAGGTAAGTTATCCCAAGTACGCGACTTGCACGCACGTTGATAAACGAATACGAATAAAGAGATGGTGGTGTTATTCCCTCGCTCCGTACGAACCACATACAAACACTAGTTGAGGCCGCCCAAGAGCGCCTCGGTAGCGGTGTAATATGACACGATCACTGCACCAGCCGCCTCCCAGTCATAAGGGCCTGAGTAGATGGTCAGCCCGGGCGTCGTCGAGGGTAAAACACACACTGGGTGTGGGATGACCTTGTCCCATTAGTCGACCTTTAAGCACTTGCATTCCGTTTTCTTTCTCCCCCTTTTTGTTTTCTCTCTATCTTCGTCGAGTTGATAACGATTTACATGGCATCTTCCTACGTGTTAAGAAATGGCCATAAAAAATCAAAGAATTATCATGCATGAAGACACTTACACTTGACCATTACTGCAGCAACACGAGCAACACATCCATCATGCAAATGTCACGAGGAGAGAACAGCTGGCATGGGACGCAGGGGGAGGTCCTGTCAAGATGTTTCAGGGGTGAGTGGCCTCCCACTTAAGGGGGTGGCCATAGGGTGGGTTCTCCTGCTGCCAAGACCTCCTCCTCCTCCTGCTCCTGACGCTCTTCCTGCTGTCCCTGCTGCCCTACTTACTGGGAAGCAGTGGGGTGAGTTCTCCTGCTGCCAAGACCTCCTCCTCCTCCTCCTCCTGACGCTCTTCCTGCTGTTCCTGCTGCCCTACTTACTGGGAAGCAGTGGGGTGAGTTCTCCTGCTGTCAGATCTTCTACTGCTGACGCTTTTCCTGATGTTCCTGCTGCCAGATCTCCTTCCACTGCCGCTTTTCCTGCTGTCACTGCTGCTCTACCTACTGGGAGGTAGTGAAGTGGGTTCCCCTGCTGCCGCTTTCCCTGCTGTTACTGCTGCTCTACCCACTGGGAGGCAGTAGGGGTGAGTTGCCCTGCTGCTAGATCTTCTACTGCTGCTTTTCCTGCTGTCCCTGCTGACCATTCTCGCTGCTCCTGCTTGATTCATGAGACGAACCCCTGGCTCAGGCGTGCTCGTCTCCTCCCTTGTTCCACAGTGGGGTTCCGCTGGGCAGGATACTTCGTGGGCGTCCACCATAATTTGCCACACAGCCTTTACGGTCGCTTGTGGCAGGCAGGCTGTGTGGCTCTGAGTCCGGGTGGGGAGGGGGCAAGCTGATGTTTTACAGGTGACGTAATGAAACTTGAGTACCATAAGAGATGAAACCTTTACATATATTAGTATGGTATACACGACTCTGTCGGCGCATACACACACACATACACACGGGGGAGGTGTGTGTGTGTGTGTGTGTGTGAGAAAGAGAGAGAGAGAGTTGGAGAAATAGACCATATTTTTATCTATACCTTAGTTATACCATAATGAAACACACACACACACACACACCGTGTCAGAACAGGAACGTAACCTACATGTTGCCTATTATGAAGGAGGTACAACATGCAGGAGGTACCCCGGACCACATGGTCACATGTGATGATGATTACCACAATAACAACACATTTACAAATCATTTGAACGAGTGATAGAATTCTAACGATCCCATGTTTACGTGATCTATCCTGTGGGATCAGGGACGAACATGATGATGATGATGGTGATGATGGTGATGATGATGATGGTGATGATGATGGTGATGATGATGGTGTTAGAAGGACGTTGAAGGAACCAACCTATCCTTACAAAAGTTGGACTTAGATTACTGTAATAAAACTGAGCATTTTATCGAGGATTAGGTGAGTGTATTACTATACAATTATATCATCATTTCTAAAGCACAGTTATCAAGATCTCTTACGTGATGATTTCCTCTTACATTACCTGCCGAAGTCTATCAAACTTATCAAGACTAATTTGCATTTCTGACCTATTCATCTGTAATTAACTTTAATGATCAGTCAGCCTACATGTATCGCTTGACGGATATTACATTCGACACCAATGACACTACATCTTGAAGGCCAATCATGATTCTACATCGTGTCAGTTAGCATCTAGTGCTAATGTTACAATATCTCTCATAAAACATTAGCGTCATGCACTATTGTATTGTGTCTCTGATTGATTTGCTAATTCTGTGTCCACTTACGTCATGATCTTCATGTATCTTTTTGTTTTCGTCTGTTCTTGTTGTTAATGATCGACTTGTGTGTATCTCTATCCAGCACATCTATCCATCTTCATCATCCCATGGGATAGATCCCATCCACCCGTGTCGCTATTTTTTTTTTCATTCATTTTCCAAATTTACTGTTTTTACGGCGTGTTTATTTGTTAATTGTATTTGATTTGTTTATTTGGCCTCATGTGACCACACGGCTCCTGGCAGATACCTCATAAGGAGATTGTAAAGCATCATGAGGATCAATATTTACCTGTGAGCTACGGTCTTATTGTGTGTGTGTGTGTGTGTGTGTGTGTGTGTGTGTGTGTGTGTGTGTGTGTGAGACTGTTATCCTACTCATCATCTCTGCCACTAACGATGCGGCTCCCTCACCGGCACGCCCCCATACATTACTCGGCCGTCATGAATAAAACATGTATGGTTGGGTACGAGGGAGGGAGGGCATGTGTGGCGGGTCTGGTGGTGGATACTGGTGGTGGTGGTGGTGGTGATCTAGCGGTGGTTGGGGAAGGTACTAGTGGTGGTGGTGGTGGTGGGTGAGTACATGCTTGTTTCATCCTCAGACTGTGGTAGAAATAGGGTAGTAAAGTAGAGAACACCTGCCTTCCCCACCCACCACCTCTCCCTCTGGCTCAACTACAAGAGAGAGTGAAGAAAACATAGTACGGAAATGCCTTCGGAAACTGTGAGCGGGAAAGTTGAACCAGCGGCTGGGGTAGGGCTGGACCCTGGCAAGGCAGGACGTATACATACGCTGCTTCGTGAAGCACACGAGTTTGTAAACTGATGACTGATACCACTGGAGGGTGCGTCTTACTTTCGTTTTGAAGATGATGGATGGTGGTCCACATCTACAACATTTGCTGGTAGTTCATCCCAAGTGGTCGCTTTGATATGTTGATGGAATTAATTCGTATTTTGAAATCTTTTATTAGACCTCAATGGAACCTGCATTTTTTTTTTTTTTGAAAGATTACTTGTAGGTCTTTGAGTCTTATCTCATAACCTCATAGAGGTTGTTTTTGGATGAAGGGATTACCTGGGTTGCTCCTCTCAGTATTTCCTCTAGTTTTTCTTCATCTTTGATCAGGTTTGTTGACCTGGATTGAACAACCAGGGCATTATGAAGAGAGAACAATGTATATTCTTGTTTCATAAATCATCGTTCTAGCTGTGTACCAAGGATCATGTTGGCTGTATTGTACGTAGCTAGGCAGGTTTTTTTTTCGTATTTTGGATCATTTCTAGTATTTACTCCAGGGGTCTTTTCCTTCATTTACTTCTAATAATGTTTAACTCAATTATTATGTATTTGTGCTTATGCCTTTTTTTTAAACACCAAAGTTCATTGCTTTGCATTGGTTTCTATTGAAATCCATTGGTTATGTCTCAGACCCTCTCTATCAGTTTGTTTACAGTCCTGTCAATCCTTTAGCAGTCTGTAGTTCTTCATTTCGTGTTCGTCGGTGAATTACATAAGAATTTCGTATGATTAGTCCGGTCTCCAGCCCCTGGAGTCATGCCACTAGACGCAGGTCACTTGGGACAGTGTGTGACCCAGCAAGTGTGGCCACATCTGACCCGACTAACAGCTGACTTCCTGTGTTGGTATGACCTGTTCTCAACTGTGCTCCTGACAGACACCTGTTTTAATCCGCTGATCTAAGATCCTACTCACCCATGCATTACCAACCCACTTTAAATACAGGCTGTCCTTAGCAAACAAGGCCCCTGTCTCTACTGAAACTATCACATATCTATGCAACCAAACCTCCTCGGTCTTAGATATGAGGTTTACTCGACCAAAGATGTGAGGCTTAAAGTTCCTCCATCGTACCTTAAGTAGTCTCACAAACACATCCTTCCCACAGTCGGTTTCTTTCAGCTTTCTAACAAGGAGTCCTACACTCGCCAAGGATCTTTCTCTGGACCTTCTACCCTGAACCATGCTGCTAGTCTGAGCCCTGAACAACACCTCCAGTGTCTTCAGCAACTACGTCCCGTACCTTGACTCAAGCTTTCAGTCTCCCAGCCTAGCTAGGTCCAGCGTACCTCACATCTGTTCCCGTTTTTTGTTCCTGCCACAAACTCTGTATCTAAGCCTCTAACTAAAGAGATGCGACAAGTCTTAGGCTCGGTTCCTGTTCCGTTTCGTCGCCCGGCACTTGAAACCTATTGTTAGTTTCTGTTTCAATTAATCTTCCACCTAATTTGGGCTTCGCCCCGTTTTTTATCTCACTTGGAAATTAACACTTCTATCCACTGCCGTCTTCACCGTAATCATTATAGCTTTTATAGATTACGTATACCTCTAGTACCTTCCTTATTTGGAGGCTACTGGTGATGGTGGGGAGGCTACTGGTAATGGTGGGGAGGCTACTGGTGATGGTGGGGAGGGATACTGGTAATGGTGGGGAGGCTACTGGTGATGGTGGGGAGGATACTGGTGATGGTGGGGAGGATACTGGTGATGGTGGGGAGGCTACTGGTAATGGTGGGGAGGCTACTGGTGATGGTGGGGAGGCTACTGGTGATGGTGGGGAGGATACTGGTGATGGTGGGGAGGCTACTGGTGATGGTGGGGAGGATACTGGTGATGGTGGGGAGGGATACTGGTAATGGTGGGGAGGGATACTGGTGATGGTGGGGAGGCTACTGGTGATGGTGGGGAGGATACTGGTGATGGTGGGGAGGCTACTGGTGATGGTGGGGAGGATACTGGTGATGGTGGGGAGGATACTGGTGATGGTGGGGAGGATACTGGTGATGGTGGGGAGGCTACTGGTAATGGTGGGGAGGCTACTTGTGATGGTGGGGAGGCTACTGGTGATGGTGGGGAGGCTACTGGTGATGGTGGGGAGGATACTGGTGATGGTGGGGAGGCTACTGGTGATGGTGGGGAGGATACTGGTTATGGTGGGGAGGATACTGGTGATGGTGGGGAGGATACTGGTGATGGTGGGGAGGATACTGGTGATGGTGGGGAGGCTACTGGTGATGGTGGGGAGGCTACTGGTGATGGTGGGGAGGATACTGATGATGGTGGGGAGGATACTGGTGATGGTGGGGAGGCTACTGGTGATGGTGGGGTGGATACTGGTGATGGTGGGGAGGATACTGATGATGGTGGGGAGGATACTGGTTATGGTGGGGAGGATACTGGTGATGGTGGGGAGGATACTGGTTATGGTGGGGAGGATACTGGTTATGGTGGGGAGGATACTGATGATGGTGGGGAGGATACTGGTGATGGTGGGGAGGATACTGGTGATGGGGTGGATACTGGTGATGGTGGGGAGGATACTGGTGATGGTGGGGAGGCTACTGGTGATGGTGGGGAGGATACTGGTGATGGTGGGGAGGATACTGGTGATGGTGGGGAGGCTACTGGTGATGGTGGGGAGGCTACTGGTGATGGTGGGGAGGATACTGATGATGGTGGGGAGGATACTGGTGATGGTGGGGAGGCTACTGGTGATGGTGGGGTGGATACTGGTGATGGTGGGGAGGATACTGATGATGGTGGGGAGGATACTGGTTATGGTGGGGAGGATACTGGTGATGGTGGGGAGGATACTGGTTATGGTGGGGAGGATACTGGTTATGGTGGGGAGGATACTGATGATGGTGGGGAGGATACTGGTGATGGTGGGGAGGATACTGGTGATGGGGGTGGATACTGGTGATGGTGGGGAGGATACTGGTGATGGTGGGGAGGATACTGGTGATGGTGGGGAGGATACTAGTGATGGTGGGGAGGATACTGGTGATGGTGGGGAGGATACTGATGATGGTGGGGAGGATACTGGTGATGGTGGGGAGGATACTGGTGATGGTGGGGAGGATACTGGTGATGGTGGGGAGGCTACTGGTGATGGTGGGGAGGCTACTGGTGATGGTGGGGAGGATACTGGTGATGGTGGGGAGGATACTGGTGATGGTGGGGAGGATACTGGTGATGGTGGGGAGGATACTGGTGATGGTGGGGAGGATACTGGTGATGGTGGGGAGGATACTGGTGATGGTGGGGAGGCTACTGGTGATGGTGGGGAGGATACTGGTGATGGTGGGGAGGATACTGGTGATGGTGGGGAGGATACTGGTGATGGTGGGGAGGATACTGGTGATGGTGGGGAGGATACTGGTGATGGTGGGGAGGATACTGGTGATGGTGGGGAGGATACTGGTGATGGTGGGGAGGATACTGGTGATGGTGGGGAGGATACTGGTGATGGTGGGGAGGATACTGGTGATGGTGGGGAGGATACTGGTGATGGTGGGGAGGATACTGGTGATGGTGGGGAGGATACTGGTGATGGTGGGGAGGATACTGGTGATGGTGGGGAGGATACTGGTGATGGTGGGGAGGATACTGGTGATGGTGGGGAGGATACTGGTGATGGTGGGGAGGATACTGGTGATGGTGGGGTGGATACTGGTGATGGTGGGGAGGATACTGATGATGGTGGGGAGGATACTGGTGATGGTGGGGAGGCTACTGGTGATGGTGGGGAGGATACTGATGATGGTGGGGAGGATACTGGTGATGGTGGGGAGGATACTGATGATGGTGTGGAGGATACTGGTGATGGTGGGGAGGATACTGGTGATGGTGGGGAGGATACTGGTGATGGTGTGGAGGATACTGGTGATGGTGGGGAGGATACTGGTGATGGTGGGGAGGATACTGGTGATGGTGGGGAGGATACTAGCGATGGTGGGGAGGATGCTGGTGATGGTGGGGAGGATACTGGTTATGGTGGGGAGGCTACTGGTGATGGTGGGGAGGATACTGGTGATGGTGGGGAGGATACTAGCGATGGTGGGGAGGATGCTGGTGATGGTGGGGAGGATACCGGTGATGGTGGGGAGGATACTGGTTATGGTGGGGAGGATACTGGTGATGGTGGGGAGGCTACTGGTGATGGTGGGGAGGGGATAGTAGTGATGGTGGGGAGATGCAGGTATTGGTGGGGTGGGGTGAATGGTGACTGGTCATGATAACGGACACTCAGGGTAAAAGCAGGGAACCCAGCAGGCGGCGGTGTGTGTGTGTGTGTGTGTGTGTGTGTGTATGAGTGTGTGTGTGTGTGTGTGTGTGTGTGTGTGTGTATAGCCCAGCAGACATGGCTTCCTATTAATATTCACATGTACACTACCCCAGCTTGGCCCCGGTATATCTTTACTGCCAGGTAACAACCAGTCCGGCTGGTCCATTATAATGGTTCACACTCGGTTCATCACGATTTTAAAAATCCACCGACACAATTTTACCAGTAATTCTCCTCGGCTTCCATTTAACGCGCTATCATCCTATCATCATCCCAGCCTGCCACCCCCCTCCCCACACACACACACACACACACACACACACACACACAACCCCAAAGGATATGTTGATGACGTCTTTTTTTTTCTTTCTGGTTTCTTTTTCTTTTTTGCTTGTTCTCTGGGGGTTTCTAGACGCGTACTTTGCGGTGGTTTTCTTTGCTTTGAGCTTAAAACTGGTGCGTGGAGGGAGTGTCAACCACCCGCTCTCAAGAATGTTTGAACTGCACACAATGAATGGTCGTTTGAAGTCGTATTTTGCCAGGGTGATGACCCATATAAGCTGTAAGGGAGAGGGGTGATTGTCTGGGTAGATGGGAGGGGGTTAGTGACTGTCTGGGTAGATGGGAGGGGGTTAGTGACTGTCTGGGTAGATGGGAGGGGGTTAGTGACTGTCTGGGTAGATGGTAGGGTGGTTAGTGACTGTCTGGGTAGATGGGAGGGGGTTAGTGACTGTCTGGGTAGATGGGAGGGGGTTAGTGACTGTCTGGGTAGATGGTAGGGTGGTTAGTGACTGTCTGGGTAGATGGGAGGGGGTTAGTGACTCTCTGGGTAGATGGTAGGGTGGTTAGTGACTGTCTGGGTAGATGGTAGGGTGGTTAGTGACTGTCTGGGTAGATGGGAGGGGGTTAGTGACTGTCTGGGTAGATGGTAGGGTGGTTAGTGACTGTCTGGGTAGATGGTAGGGTGGTTAGTGACTGTCTGGGTAGATGGGAGGGTAGTTAGTGACTGTCTGGGTAGATGGAAGGGGGTTAGTGACTGTCTGGGTAGATGGGAGGGGGTTAGTGACTGTCTGGGTAGATGGGAGGGGGTTAGTGACTGTCTGGGTAGATGGTAGGGTGTTTAGTGACTGTCTGGGTAGATGGGAGGGGGTTAGTGACTGTCTGGGTAGATGGGAGGGGGTTAGTGACTGTCTGGGTAGATGGGAGGGGGTTAGTGACTGTCTGGGTAGATGGGAGGGGGTTAGTGACTGTCTGGGTAGCTGGGAGGGGGTTAGTGACTGTCTGGGTAGATGGTAGGGTAGTTAGTGACTGTCTGGGTAGATGGTAGGGTGGTTAGTGACTGTCTGGGTAGATGGTAGGGTAGTTAGTGACTGTCTGGGTAGATGGTAGGGTGGTTAGTGACTGTCTGGGTAGATGGTAGGGTAGTTAGTGACTGTCTGGGTAGATGGTAGGGTGGTTAGTGACTGTCTGGGTAGATGGTAGGGTAGTTAGTGACTGTCTGGGTAGATGGTAGGGTGGTTAGTGACTGTCTGGGTAGATGGTAGGGTAGTTAGTGACTGTCTGGGTAGATGGTAGGGTAGTTAGTGACTGTCTGGGTAGATGGTAGGGTAGTTAGTGACTGTCTGGGTAGATGGTAGGGTAGTTAGTGACTGTCTGGGTAGATGGTAGGGTGGTTAGTGACTGTCTGGGTAGATGGTAGGGTAGTTAGTGACTGTCTGGGTAGATGGTAGGGTAGTTAGTGACTGTCTGGGTAGATGGTAGGGTAGTTAGTGACTGTCTGGGTAGATGGTAGGGTAGTTAGTGACTGTCTGGGTAGATGGTAGGGTGGTTAGTGATTGTCTGGGCAGCCTGGAGGGAGACGACTGTCTGGGAAAGACTTCATATGAACCAGGTATCTCGTGGGTATGTTTCTACCCTCTAAAGTTACCATGATACATTCACCTTCTACAGACTCTCGCTCATTTCTCGCCGTTGGCTGTGAAGGTAGAAAGAGACTTATTTATTCCCTTGTGCACATGCAGCCAGTACTGAAGATCTCTACTTTAGTTTCATACACAAGTATTCTAATTCTCTGGTCTTCGAAAAGTTCCAAATATTATATTTTGATTCTCTGGTCTTTGACAAGCCCCTTGTGCCTCGCTTATTTGCTGATCATATCCTCAAACGTAGCTCAGTGGTTTTGATCGTCAAGTTTTCAGTCTAACCTCCACTTGAGTTGTTACAGACAGGTAATAAGGACCGACACCAATATTCCCCGTCCATTTATACAGAACATCTGATCTCTTGTTATGATTCACTTGTCGATGTGCTTCTCTTACATGGAATGAAACCAATCAAGCATTGAGTTGTTTCTGAGTTTTTATCTCATCCATATTTGGTTGCCGGGCACGTCACTCAAGGTATATACCAACACCCTCACCCCCAACCCCTGTGGTACTCTTAGCATTGTCCTGCCAATCGACCATTAGTGCGCATGGCTCTTGTTGAAGCACACGTAACAGAACGTTCAACCCTGGAGTCATTTGTGTCAGCTTGCGTCAGGATTGCCACTGAGGAGGGTCTGCATCTTCACTATGCTCTGATCTGAATCCTCCGTTGGAGTGTAACAGTGACGCGACGAATCGAAGTTCTCCGCATCATACGTGAAGACTGAGGCAAAGGTATTTGATCCCCTGGATAGTCCTGTTATTCGTGAACTAAGAGTGAGATTGTTTATAGAATGGTAATATAACCCCGTACATGTAGGCGTTCATCTTGGCCCTGGTCTGTGGGGCAAACTTATGTTAATTCCCATCTCCGCTGGTCAGCTATCTGTATGCCATGCACCAGCTCCCACTATCCAAACAGGTAGGTCATAAAAGCCCTCCTCTCCACAAGATCCGGTTCTTGTACGATTCCAGACATACCTCAGGTTTCATCCGTCAGCGATATCTCACTTTTGTCCCGCCGCCTCTGTCTCGACCCAGCCACCCCATTCCACTCCTCTTCTCCTTCTATATGTGCACCTCCTCACACATCTTGCACGCGTCTCATCTCTCCTGTGTGCCCGAGACCATCACAGCACTTCATCCCACACATTCACTATATATACTTCCCTGTGCTGCAGTCATTCTCCTTACACCACATACAAAGGAAGTCCACCTCGGTATTTACACATTCTCCTTGTTTTATGCTTAAGGTAAGCTGAGCTTCATCTTTTACCAAGCTGTCACACCTGTCATACACGTCTCTGTCCCTCATAACCATCTGCCGGCTGCTCGCTGCTTGCCTGCTTTCAATCATCCTCTCAGAGATCCCAAGAACAGTTCTTACATACCAGCTTAACGAAGACTCTGGGTCTCAGATTTCGAATCATTTCCACCTTCTCGCCATGCGGTCATGTCCCACACTCTGCTTCAACTCTCCCAGACATCCGTCCCTTCCTTGATGATGTTTGTAACTTTCAACGTGCACATTCCTGCACATATCCTCAAGGTACCTTGCTGTATATTCCTCCTCTACTCATTAACATATGCATACAAATCCAATTTGCTTATCCCTTCCTCTTACTGTCTATTTCCTCCGCAATCATCCCTCACATCACGTCATAAAGACGTTAGCTCTACAGTGAACCACAAGGCGAGCATCTCAGGCCCGTTGTGTTACCCCTGTCTCAACGCCACACCACTCACGTGTTCCTCTCCCCACTTGTCATGCCTCACGCTGTTATCTCCCGTCATTACAGAGGCTCTTCGCTACTTCCATCCCCTGGGTGTTTAATGTCCAACATGTGTTGCATCCCATTCTGTTTAATGCTATCATATGTCTTTTGTAAGTCCGTAAATGCTGTGCATTCGCTCGTTTGTTTGTGTGCAGTGTTCGCCAGTACCATGCTGGTACCGGATATCGGACCCATACATATACTCTCCTTAACGACTCCAGCCTCTCTGTGTACTGACACATAACTGGTAATTCTATTCTTGGCAACATACAGTAACTACCCTCCTTCCTGTGCTGGATAGACTCATCATTCTTCAGTGCTCACGAGCACTTACTCCACCAGGCTGCTTACACTTTAACATTTGATACTTACACTTACTCCCTTGTGGAGCACCTGCGCTTAATCACCAGTACTTACGCTTAATCCCTACTAGAGCACCTGCGCTTAATCACCAGCACTTACACTTACTCCCTACTGGAGCACCTGCGCTTAATCACCAGTACTTACACTTAATCCCTTACTCCTACCCTCTACTAGAGAACTTACACTAAATCTCAGGTACTTACAATTACTCTTGATGAATTATACTTACTCTCTAGTGTTCACACAGACTCTCGATGAATTGTACTTACTCTCTAGTGTTCACACTTACTCTAGATTAATTATACTTACTCTTAGTGTTCACGCTTACTCTATATTAATTATACTTACACTCTAGTGTTCACACTTACTCTCTCAACCTTTATTAAACACAAAGAACAGTCCTTACAGTAAATGCATTCAGGCCTCTCGTACCTTACTCCCTGTCTCAGCCCTAATACATATTACATGACAACAC
>NC_092225.1:86232612-86272612 GCF_036320965.1 Panulirus ornatus | reverse complement strand
TGTGGCACACTAGGTAGGTCTTGAGGTCCGTGTGTGGCACACTAGGTAGGTCCTGACGTCCGTGTGTGGCACACTAGGTAGGTCTTGAGGTCCGTGTGTGGCACACTAGGTAGGTCTTGAGGTCCGTGTGTGGCACACTAGGTAGGTCTTGAGGTCCGTGTGTGGCACACTAGGTAGGTCTTGAGGTCCGTGTGTGGCACGCTAGGTAGGTCTTGAGGTCCGTCTGCAGCGAGACAGTAGACAGACTTGTCCCATCTTTCACGTGAGGGAGTCACAGGGACAAGATAGATCAACAAGTATAAGAGCATGAAAGGTCACCACACATCCTCCCTGTGGAGTAGTTTGACCTCTGTAGCTAGATGAGCAACGATTCCTGTAAATAAATAATGAGTTAACTCTGACGTCAGACGAAAGGAGGGTTTCCACCTCGACCAACCCCGGTACCAGCTGTCTGGTGTACTCACACTCCCCCACCAGGGCGTACACAGACATGGGTCAGTGCTGTGCACACACCCCATTCAGACGTACGCAGACACAGGTCAATGCTGTGTACACACCCCACCCAGACGTACACAGACACAGGTCAGTGCTGTGTACACATCCCACCCAGACGTACACAGACACAGGTCAGTGCTGTGTACACATCCCACTCAGACGTACACAGACACAGGTCAGTGCTGTGTACACACCCCACTCAGACGTACACAGACACAGGTCAGTGCTGTGTACACACCCCACCCAGACGTACGCAGACACAGGTCAGTGCTGTGTACACACCCCACTCAGACGTACACAGACACAGGTCAGTGCTGTGTACACACCCCACCCAGACGTACACAGACACAGGTCAGTGCTGTGTACACACCCCACCCAGACGTACACAGGCACGTGCCGTGGCTGTGTCACAGCTTAACTTTTTTACAGCATCTGTCGCCACTTATCTTCCATGTTGTTCTGTTAAGTAATTAGTCCAATTATTCTCCAAGGCTCTTAGCTGCTGACTCATCTTCTTCACGTCTTGTTTCTCACCCCTTCCCCCATCCCCCCCTCCCTCTTTCACGATAAGTAAGTAGGTAGGTAGGTAAGTAGAACGTAGGTAAGTAGAAGTAGATGTGGTAAGCGGCCACCGACCAGGGGACATATACCTACTTACCTGGTTATCGAGAGGGTTAATGATAACTGCTTAGACTTCAGAGGCTGTTAAGTTTCATTCCTTTTGATTCCAGGTTCCTGTTTTTCATATTTCTTTTTTTCTGCCTCGTCCCTCACGTGGGTTGCTGGTGTCGTCCACAAAAACACCGTCTCTCTACCTCGTGCATGACGCTTGACGACATGTGATTCACGCGACTCATTCTTCATAAATTGAGATTTGTTCTCTGCGGTGAGCGCTACGCGGCTGCCGGGCCTCTTGCCGCAATCTCATCATAAGTGCTGTGTGATCCTGTGTACAGTTTTGTCATAGACAAGCATAATGGTGGCTTGAGGTGTAGTTATCCTCCAGTACAACGAAGAGAAAACTTACACACACACACACACACACACACTCGACGTGGTTTATTCTAGCGGGAATATAAACCGCAGGGATCAGTGTGTGAGGAGGACTTGGGAGTCGACATCTCCTCCCCTCACCTGTAGCCAGAGTCATACCTCAGGATGATAGTGAGGGAAACCGACTGTCAGCTGGCAAATGCGAGAATTCCTTTCTACATCAGGGATAAGGAAATGTTAATCAGCAAAAGCTGTTCTTCGTATGCTTCTCCTATTTGGTCACCGCACTTAAGAAGCACAAAGAGCGAGTAGAGAAGGTCCAGAGGAGGGCAGCGAAAATGATACGAGAATTAATAGAGATGAGTTAAAGGGAAAAGACTAGTGGTCTAATATTTGCCCACCTTGGAAGAAAGAAGGGTGAGGCGTGACCTGATCACAGTCTCTTAAGTATTTAAAACAGATTGAGGAAGTGGCGAATGAACATTTCCTTTGACAGACGTAAGGATAGAACAACCAGATGACATAATATGATAGTAAGAAACTTGTGAGAGAGAAAAAATATCGTGAAAAAGTATTTGTATAAGAGTGAGGATGAATGGTTGATGTATACAGCAGACAGACTATGAAGTTGTATGTTATATGTATGCAGTACTCGCTCCCCGGTACAGTACAAATAGGTAATCAGACACACACACACACACGCACCCACACACACATCTGTTCCAACTTGTCCACAAGTCGTTTTTATACGTCTCATGTTTCATCTCTTCCTAAGCTTTATGTCCTTGCTGTCTGCAACAGTGATATGAGAGATAAACCATATCTCTCTCTCTCTTATCTTAGTATTTTGTTTACACTGTGATCATATATCTCGTAACGTTCCTTGAACTATGAATATTGACGAACCTTTTTTTTTTTCTTTTCTTTTCTTATCTCTGGGTAATCATTTAAGCGATACAGTCTGCCACAGTCGTAAGTTTTAGGCGGTGTTGCACGTGATACTGGAACGTTATAATGGCACTGAATCTCCAGCGAGGTTCTGATCACAGCAGCAGTCAAGTTAAAGAGCTCGCTGTTTACACGATTTAAATGGTCAATTTACACACCATCCCGGGCTGGAGACGATGATGAATCGCTTGCATGTGTAATGTGCTCGAGAGCAATATCTTGCCTCGGCAAATGTTTCTTTAATATTCATGCACAGTATTTTTGGCATAGTGTATTTTGGGTAGTATTAATTAATAACCTCTGAGTTTAATCCGTCTTTATCATTTGTTTTCACCCGATATATATATTCTTTTTTCTTACTCGAACACACTCAGCGTATGTACTGACTATGACAAGTCTCACTATATTGACCTGAGTAAGTGTATCCGAATATATGCGTCAAATGAACCATCGTGAATCAGTCTAGCGTATGAATCACATGCGAGCACCACAAGGTTCGAATCCTGGACAGAGGAATCGGCCCACTACCAACCCAGCTGGGTAGCCTCTCATCATAGCTGTTGATGTATGGATACTTGTTAAATATATATATATATATATATATATATATATATATATATTATATATATATATATATATATATATATATATATATATATATATATATATATATATCGGAATCTGTCTGCAGGTGGTTACACCCCGAGCAAGAGGTTACCAGCCAGTCAACATACTCGTCAGTGTATGGAAGGCAATACAGTCTTGTCGAGGAACTTCGCTGGATTCTCTAGATTAAAGGCGATCTGGATATGCTGTAGCGAGCACCTGGAGGAGGAGAACCTGTATATCATCGCAGGGTTCAGGAGGCTCAGTCCTCGCTGCAAAGGAGTCGGTCATTCCCTCGCTCCTGCATGGACACAGCCTCGAAGTTGCAGGAACCCAATAAAAAGGATCCTGGTGATGCAAGACATGGGCGCACGATCCCCCATGCCATCTCGGCTACAGGAAAAAGAGAGAGGAAATGTTCCTCCAAGAAAAAAAAGAGTGAATTATATTAAATTTACGTCCCTGAACTAAACTATAACTTCCCCCTTTCTGTGATTATGGACCAAACATAAAACTCTGGAAGTCTTAACAGATCACGTCTTTCCCCTAACATCTACGATCAACCCAGTTATCAAAGATCAAGTTTTCTATTTCCTCGAAAACTTTCACATCATTCTCCGTTTTCATTCTTGAAGCAATCCTCTGTTTAGCATTTTCTGTATTACATTTAAGGCTTGGCCTCGATGAGTACTTACCACCACGACCCGAAGAAAAATAAACTTTCATACCAAAGCCAGAATCAAGTCTGCACTACTGAGGAAAGTTGTGTACACTGGCTTATCATCCCCAGCAGATGGCAGGATTACATACAGTACGTGCATTTCCAAGTGGTGTCAACCTTCAGCCAGCTCTGAAATTCCATACAGTTTTTGCCATTTTTCTTGTACTTCATCCTCTCAAGAGGGTACAGTTAGTATCCGTAAAATTTTTTCGTACATGTGAGGTAAGTGTGGAACCAATACGGACGTTTAAGTGTAGAAATAAGAATGAGATGACCTTTATGTGTTCCACTGGTTGTGTGATACTAAAGAACTGTCTCATGAACATACAGAAAGTACACATACCTCACTGACCATTGAATGTCGCGGACATTATTTCAGAGAACTGAATCATACGATTGGTCGCATCAAAATTAGATTCTTTAGTAAATTGAGAATGCAAAACTTCCCATCTTCCTACTGAACGCGCGGTACCTTTCCACCATCTCCAGACTTACCAGATGCACCATGTCTTTCGCATTGCCTTGGCAACTGCCTGAGGCTTACAGTTTAGACGAGGATCATAATGGAGCAGATGCTGACCCTTAGCCAATACATTCGCGTTATAATTACTTTCATATTACCTGACGGTGTCTGACTGGTGAAATAACAATAGTGAGTACTACTTCTGTCATAATGTCAAGGTTATTACCATTTCGGACTCCTTTCAGGGTTTCTAGATATACTTCTTCGTTTGGTACAAAACCTTGCGTTTACATCGAAGCCACGTCCCTCATTATTTATCAGTTAGTTGTGATATGTTCCTCACACTGGGAAGCATAGTCCAGATCCAACCGCTTACTTTACACCGGAACCTGATGAGCGTATTGTTCACCTTCATTCTTCATATCATTTTAACATCATAACGTTTAGATTGTGTCCCCAAAACCACTTCCCAGGAAAATATATTTCTTCATCGGAGGTGTCAGGGTTTTAACAGATGAAAAAAAGGAGGAAGAATATATTCACGACTGTGAAGTTCGCCACACTCCATCAGAGGCTGTGTGGTGCCTCACATCCCCTGGCCTTCACCGAGCAGGAACCCTGGCTGACACCACTAGCGCCCTGCAGTTGCAGGCTAATGTTTCAGGCACGTCACTATGGACCCGTGACACGCCTGGGGCTCAGCACTGGAGGCGGCAGGTACAGAGGTACTACCGTGCACCTGACAACCACCACGTACCCTCAAGAGTGACACTTGAAGTCTGTGTAGTACAGACACACTATCACATGTCTGTGGTGACACTTCCCACCACCAGCAGGTGTGGTGGTAATACTCACTTCATCAGACAGAGATGGCTGATTACAGATTAACCACTATATAGCTGTAACATCACCAGGCTCATTAGCTTGTTAGAAGAGTGTGGGGTTCATTGTCTTGTGAGGAGAATGTGGGGTTCATTATCTTGTTAGGAGAGTATGGGATTCATTACCTCGTGGGGAGAGTATGGGGTTCAAGAATATATCCAGTACTGCCAAACGCTGGTGCAGTGAAATGGAGGGAAAAAAAACGAGTCATTGGGTGGGATGAAAATGCCTGTGCCTCTCCCATGGTAGGGCCTCCATCAGCTGTGTTTAGCGCCTCGGTGGAGCATTGAATCGGCGAGCCATGACGACCGTAGCAGGCTGCAGACAACCTCATCATCTTCCCTCATCCCCTGCCATCATGACCTGAGGTGACCACTTGTGGAAATACCCAGCGCTGCTCAGAACGAGACGGACGAGCAACATCAGCCCAATCCACATGGTGGCAGGAGGATCATCATAGGGGTGATTATATAATCATCTCACACTGAATGGCGACTCTAAGTCTTTTAGATCCATACGTGATGACCACACGATACACTAAGACATCTGTAATCTTGACATGTGTCGACACCTACCTCACACTACCTTGGGATGGTCTCCCCAGCTGTAACACGAGGGAGTGATGATTCCCCTCCGGCGTGGGCTGTGTCCATGAACCAAAAAAAAACAACTACACACGTCAACGTACGTTATGTAAACAAACGCCAGCCGTTACCGAAGGATCTACGTGACCCAATCCTTGAGGCTCGTGATACAGCTAGAGAATCGTAGTTAGGGCTCGACACCAGTTTACTGTGAGAGTGTGTCAGGCCCCAACACACACACACACACACACACACACACACACACAGAGGCGGACATCAGTTTAGTATCGTCTGCTGATGTTACTCACTTCAGACTGGGTGAAACACCATTACCCATACGGGAAGCCATCATCAGCATCGGGCCCTCAAGATTCGTGGTTCGTAATAACCTTTTTAAGGCCACTTCGATTTTCGTGCGTCTCTGGTAAACTGGTTTGCCTATGGGCGACGTGACGTCACGGGCAGGAACTATATGACACGAAGCACCACAGGTGGTTCGTGTTGTGAACCTGTGGTAAGGGTCGGGTCATGTGGCCTCCCACCCCCACCCCTACCCGACACGGTGTGTGTGTGTGTGTGTGTGTGTGTAATAATTATTTGTTTGTTGTGAGGAGAAAGTTATACATTCGTGTTGCCCCGTGCCTCAACCTTGTTTGCGTACCATGTCTATTCTCCAGTATGTGTAGACACACACACACACACACACACACATCAGCCGAAGCCAGGTACCCCAGCCTGAGCTGTGTGTGTGTGTGTGTGTGTGTGTGTGTGTGTGTGTATGTGTGTGTGTGTGTGTGTGTGTGTGTGTGTGTGTGTGTGTGTGTGTGTGTGTAGATACACACGGTTGTAGCCTTGCATAAAACATCTTAAAAAAGGTAAAATGTAATATAAGCGAACCTCCTCCTGGCAGGGCGGTGATGAAGCGGGCCAGATCCAGCGATAGTCAACATGCTAACACCCGGACACTCTGAGCTGAACATATGGGAACACCTGCCCAGCACACCCTCCTGATCCCCCTGTAACCCCACCACACACACACACACACACACACACAGACCATATCTACTGTACTAATGGTTCACCCACCCACCCCTAACACGGGGTTCACCCACCCATCCCTAACACGGTGTTCACCCACCCACCCACCCCTAACACGGGGTTGACCCACCCATCCCTAACACGGTGTTCACCCACCCATCCCTAACACGGGGTTCACCCACCCATCCCTAACACGGTGTTCACCCACCCACCCACCCCTAACACGGGGTTGACCCACCCATCCCTAACACGGTGTTCACCCACCCACCCATCCCTAACACGGGGTTGACCCACCCATCCCTAACACGGTGTTCACCCACCCATCCCTAACACGGTGTTCACCCACCCACCCATCCCTAACACGGGGTTGACCCACCCACCCCTAACACGGTGTTCACCCACCCATCCCTAACACGGTGTTCACCCACCCACCCCTAACACGGTGTTCACCCACCCATCCCTAACACGGTGTTCACCCACCCACCCCTAACACGGTGTTCACCCACCCATCCCTAACACGGTGTTCACCCACCCACCCCTAACACGGGGTTCACCCACCCACCCCTAACACGGTGTTCACCCACCCATCCCTAACACGGTGTTCACCCACCCACCCCTAACACGGTGTTCACCCACCCATCCCTAACACGGTGTTCACCCACCCATCCCTAACACGGTGTTCACCCACCCACCCCTAACACGGGGTTCACCCACCCATCCCTAACAGTGATGAACCCTACCCCGTGATTTACGCTCAGTTACATACCACAAGAGCGATATGGTTTGTGTAGTACTTTAACACACTGTACCCACCAGCATTCATTAAATCATTCCAAAATCTTATGAAAAAAAATTATATGGTTTCGGTGCATCATGCATGATAGCTAGAGACAGTGTGAACGAATGTGGTCTTTGTTGTCTTTTCCTAGCGCTACCTCGCGCACATGCTGGTGGAGGGGGTTGTCATTTCATGTGTAGCGGGGTGGCGGAGAGAATGAATAAGGGCAGACAGTATGAATTATGTACATGTGTATATATGTATATGTCTGTGTATGTATATGTATGTATACGTTGAAATGTATAGGTATGTATATGTGCGTGTGTGGACGTGTATGTATATACATGTGTCTGTGGGTGGGTTGGGCTATTCTTTCGTCTGTTTCCTTGCGCTACCTCGCCAATGCGGGAGACAGCGACAAAGTATAATGAATAAATGAATATATATATATATATATATATATATATATATATATATATATATATATATATATATTTCTTTTCTTTTAAACTATTCGCCATTTCCCGCGTTAGCGAGGTAGCGTTAAGAACAGAGGACTGGGCCTTTTTTGGAATATCCTCACCTGGCCTCCTCTGTTCCTTCTTTTGGAAAAAAAAAAAAAAGAGAGGGGAGGATTTCCAGCCCCCCGCTCCCTCCCCTTTTAGTCGCCTTCTACGACACGCAGGGAATGCGTGGGAAGTATTCTTTCTCCCCTATCCCCAGGGATGATATATATATATATATATATATATATATATATATATATATATATATATATATATATATATATATTGAACACATACACCTGCAGCAATGATGAACTGGTGGTTTGCGGCAAATAGTACAGATCTGCTGAAGGAACATTAGCGAATTATGAGCGATGGAGGAAGGTAGTGGCTGGGGGAGGGGGGACTGGCAAGAATACGTGACCCCCTTCCACTTCACCAAGCCCATACCATATAAAAACCTTAAAAACAAACTTGAAATGTTCTCGAGTTTTTTCCACACGACGCCCATAAACACCTGCTTAGGAAAGAAAAATGGTTGAATGACTAATGACAGATAACAAAAAGCTTGGCCTTTTGAACCGCGAGAGCAGTATTTACAGGATGAGTTGTGTGGTTCAGCGTGGCAAAAAGTTCGACGAAGCTCACGCCTCCTTTGGCGCAGCCTCGCACACACACACACACTCCCCTCCGACCGAACCCACGAAATGAACGTCTTCCGGGATCGTACGCTCGTCAGTCTTAAGTCAAGAACAACTCCATCTTGTAGGTTCAACAAAACACACTTGCTCTGGTGTTGTCTTCTCATATGAACAAAATGAAGAAAAGAACCCAATAATCGCTAGAAGACAAATCTAACCATATTTGGTTAGCCTATGTCGCTATCATTAGTGACAAAGTTTGTTTTACGCGATGTGACGAGCGTGGCGGACCAGCGCCGTCGACACAAGAGGGACCTGCTGCCCCAGCCTGGACTTGGGCTGCCTCACACTTACAAAAAAAAATGACAACACTGTTTATACTCACAAGGCAACACACGTTATAACGCTATAATCCCGCCTTGCTACACTAAGTCTCCTGAGTTGTGTGTGTCTGCCGTTGTCAGTGTCGGGAAGATCAACGTGGTAGATATCCTCTAGTGTAATTTATTCATTCATTTGAAAAGACGCATGAAAAACACCACTGACCAGCCCACATGAGCCGTGCTTGCTGTTAACTCGCTCACTTAACTGTACACCGGACCTGAAAATAAACTCAATGTTACCAACTCGCTGACGACGACTTTCGTTTAACCTCTCTCTCAAAAAAAGGGCAAAGCGCCCGGTGTTAGAGGTGGAAACACTGATACACTGCGAACATGTAAGCTCGTAGCTTTATGGAGATCATGACAACTAATTTACGTTAGGTAGAATTATTGCAGGCAATAAAATGTGATTTGAAAGTGAAGATTGTTAGCTTGACGACCCTGCCTGCCACTCCCCCAAGCGGAGATGCCCAGCTCGTCTGTGATTGGTCCATTTCTGGCGGGAAAGGGGCATTGACTCGTTCTTTTTTACAGACCTATTTTTTTCTTTGTTTTTGCTGTTTTCGCCTCACTCCTAAAATAGATGGCTTTCATACATTGTGCAGTCTTATAAACGCCAGCAAACTTCATACATTTACGAACATACATTTGCGGCAGTGAATGATTTTTAAGGTTAATCCATTAGTTTTTGCAGGTACAACCGAAAATACTAGTGGGGGTCGACGGCGCTTCCTGGTTCGCGCCAAGTATTTCCTGCAGACATTAGGCTTATGACCTGTGTGTTTAAGATGGGTCGAGATATACACGTCACAGTCGCTTAACGACAACTATACTACATATTAACTGTGAAGGTAACTCATGTACGTTTGTATGTACGTGTGTGCATACATATCTATTCAAATCCAAGCGCGTACCTTTTTATTGTACGTGAGTTCCAGTTAAGAACGAAGGGCGTTATGGAGGTAAGGCCTTAAGAGAGACGTAAAGAAAAGTCTCAGTGTTTCAGAAGGAAACCACTTTTCTCTGACAAAAAAGATAAGAAAGAAATTTAAGTCTGGAAGTAACAAAAGGAGGATAAGTGTATAGTGCTTGCAGGAAGATAATGAGACGAGCGTAGTTAACTTAGTGGAATAGAAAGTAAGACCAGAAATCATAACACTGATGGCAGAAGATGATCGCAGGCATCATTTCAACGTTCTGAAGTCAGGTGGGTAGTACACCCCTGGGCGGCTGCTGCTGTCCACAACCTACTGACACTGCGGGTGTAAGATGGTGCCGGTCATCACTTCAACACTCATACGTTAGAATGGAAGTACTTCTCATGGCGGCAGCTGTCTATAACTTACTACCTATATGTATATAGTAGGGTTAGTGTGAGGACATGAAGAAGCGGAACCCAAGACCCTCCCTAAGTGTAAGCAGCTTCGAGTGGGTGTTTCCTGTAAACGTTTAAGGTCTATGGGCTGTCTCCACAAAGCCATACGTTATTTATCTTACAGAAAGCAGCAGCAGTAGCGGAAGTACCTCAGCAGTTCACCACCACAGCTCACCACCATCATCGCATGTGAGATCACTGTACACTGACAGTGCTCCACCAGTGCGATCACTGCACCAGACAGCACTTTATCAGTGGGATCACAAAACCAGACAATGCTCCATCGGAAGAATCACTGCAGCAGACAGGTCCTTAGAGCGAAATCACTGCAGCAGATAAGGCTCCACCAGCGGGATCACTGCACCAAATAGGGCTCCACAAGAGGTGTTCCTGCAACAAATAGTATTCCTTTAACTGCACCAGACAGAGTACCAAAGGCGAGGTCACTGCAGTAGATAGAACTCCATTTGTGGGGTCACTGCACCAAGCAGGGTTCCACAAGCGAGGTCACTGCAACAGCATGTGCTCCACCATCAGGATCACTGCAGCAGACATGGCTCCACCATTGGGGTCATAGCAGCAGACAGGTATCCTCCACTGGTGTCACTGCAGCAACACACAGCTCCACTAGTGGAGTCACTGCATCTGTCAAGTATCCTCCAGTGGGTCACTGCAGCAGTCAGGGTTCCAACCGCGAGGTCACAGCATGAGTCACTATAGCACCAAAGGCTCCACAAGCCGGGGTCACTGCAGCAGATAGAGCCCTCTACCAACAGGGTCACTGCATCAGGCCGGGCTCCACCAGCGGGATCACTGCAGCTAATAGAGCTCGACCAGCGAGGTCACTGCACTAGACAAGGCTCCCATCAGCAGGCGTCAATGGAGCAGACAGGGTTAACTAGTGAGGGTCACTGTACCAGACAATGCTCCACCATCGGGGTCACTGCAGCAGACAAGGGCTCCACCAGCGGGGTCACTGCACCAGACAGGGCTGAGGGGAGAGGCAGGCAGGGCAAGGCAAGAGGCGTGGCGGGCGGGCAGGAAACAGCCCGGCCAGTTCCCGCAATGTTGTTGTCCACCACCCTCCCGCTACCTACCACCTCCTCACACTGTGGCCATACCCGCTACCTACCACCTCCTCACACTGTGACCATACCCGCTACCTACCATCTCCTCACACTGTGGCCATACCCGCTACCCACCACCTCCTCACACTGTGACCATACCCGCTACCTACCACCTCCTCACACTGTGGCCATACCCGCTACCTACCACCACCTCACACTGTGACCATACCCGCTACCTACCACCTCCTCACACTGTGGCCATACCCGCTACCTACCAACTCCTCACACTGTGGCCATACCCGCTACCTACCACCTCCTCACACTGTGGCCATACCCGCTACCTACCACCTCCTCACACTGTGGCCATACCCGCTACCTACCACCTCCTCACACTGTGACCATACCCGCTACCTACCACCTCCTCACACTGTGGCCATACCCGCTACCTACCACCTCCTCACACTGTGGCCATACCCGCTACCTACCACCTCCTCACACTGTGGCCATACCCGCTACCTACCACCTCCTCACACTGTGGCCATACCCGCTACCTACCACCTCCTCACACTGTGGCCATACCCGCTACCTACCACCTCCTCACACTGTGGCCATACCCGCTACCTACTACCTCCTCACACTGTGGCCATACCCGCTACCTACCACCTCCTCACACTGTGACATACCCGCTACCTACCACCTGCTCACACTGTGGCCATACCCGCTAACCTACCACCTCCTACACACTGTGGCCAACCCGCTACCTACCACCCTTCCTCACACTATGACCATACCCGCAACCTACCACCTCCTCACACTGTGGCATACCCGCTACCTACCACCTCCTCACACTATTGCCATACCCGCTACCTACCACCTCCTCATCACGTGTGGCCATTACCCGCTACCTACCACCTCCTCACACTGTATTTGGCCATACCCGCTACCTACCACCTCCTCCACTGTGGCATACCCGCTACCTTCCACCTCCTCACACTGTGGCCATACCCGCTATCCTACCCACCCTCCTCACATCTATGGCCATACCCGCTACCTACCACCTCCTCACACTGTGGCTATACCCGCTACCTCCTAGTCTCACACTGTGGCATACCCGGCTTACCTACACCACCTCACACTGTGGCCATACCCGCTACCTACCATCCCTCACACGCCATTACCCCACTACACCTCCTCCCGTGGCCATACCCGTCTACCTACCACCTCCTCACACTGTGGCCTATACCCGCTACACATACAACCTCTCTCACACTGTGGCCATACCCGCTACCTACCACCGTCCTCACACTGTGGCCATACCCGCTACCTACCACCATCCTCACACTGTGGCCATACCCGCTACCTACCACCTCCTCACAACTGTGGCCATACCCGCTACCTACCACCTCCTCACACTGTGGCCATACCCGCTACCTACCACCACTCCTCACACTGTGGCCATACCCGCTACCTAAACCACCATCCTCACACACTGTGGCCATACCCGCTAACCTACCACCATCCTCACACTGTGGCCATACCCGCTACCTACCACCTCCTCACACTGTGGCCATACCCCTACCTACCAACCAACCCACATCAACTGTGGCAAAACCCGCTACCTACCACCTCCTCACACTGTGACCATACCCGCTACCTACCACCACCTCACACTGTGGCCATACCCTCTACCTACCACCACCTCACACTGTGGCCATACCCGCTAACCTACCAACCTCCTCACACTGTGGCCATACCCGCTACCTACCACCTCCTCACACTGTGGCCATACCCGCTACCTACCACCTCCTCACACTGTGGCCATACCCGCTACCTACCACCTCCTCACACTGTGGCCATACCCGCTACCTACCACCTCCTCACACTGTGGCCATACCCGCTACCTACCACCTCCTCACACTGTGGCCATACCCGCTACCTACCACCTCCTCACACTGTGGCCATACCCGCTACCTACCACCTCCTCACACTGTGGCCATACCCGCTACCTACCACCTCCTCACACTGTGGACCATACCCGCTACCTACCACCTCCTCACACTGTGGCCATACCCGCTACCTACCACCACCTCACACTGTGGCCATACCCGCTACCTACCACCTCCTCACACTGTGGCCATACCCGCTACCTACCACCTCCTCACACTGTGGCCATACCCGCTACCTACCACCTCCTCACACTGTGGCCATACCCGCTACCTACCACCTCCTCACACTGTGGCCATACCCGCTACCTACCACTCCTCACACTGTGGCCATACCCGCTACCTACCACCACCTCACACTGTGGCCATACCCGCTACCTACCACCTCCTCACACTGTGGCCATACCCGCTACCTACCACCTCCTCACACTATGACCATACCCGCTACCTACCACCACCTCACACTGTGGCCATACCCGCTACCTACCACCACCTCACACTATGACCATACCCGCTACCTACCACCACCTCACACTGTGGCCATACCCGCTACCTACCACCTCCTCACACTATGACCATACCCGCTACCTACCACCACCTCACACTGTGACCATACCCGCTACCTACCACCACCTCACACTATGACCATACCCGCTACCTACCACCGCCTCACACTGTGACCATACCCACGTGTAAGATGAAGGTCCCCCACAGTGATGCATGAGTTGTGTTGAGGAAGGTGAAGGTTTACAGGCTTTCAGACGACGAATTCCTAGTCATGCAATCACATCTAACAGTTTTACCCCGAGAATGAATGATGAAGAAGACAAGAGATGAGTCAACATTACTTACAAGAGCTCCAAGTTATATCAATTTTATATAAGGAAAATGTAAGATATTTTACTCCCAGATGATTGTCACACGTCATGCTAACAAGTCACATAAAACCACTGTAGATAAGAAGATACAGTCAGAAGCACCATGACAGTGTACTGGCCTCCTGACGTGACCCGTCAGTGAACTGCTGATGGTGGCACAGGATGGCTAGTGAAACAATCGCTCCGCTAAAGACCTTGAGTACCAGAACACAGCAGCCAAGCGCAGGATGTGTTAAGAAACTGTTGACTACGAGCAGGCTGCTGTGTGAGATCAGTCGTCCTGCTTCATTAGGAACAAAACCTGATGTATGTTTGAGATGTCTTCCTTTTTACATCACAGAGGTCCTCATCACGGCTTGGCCTGCGATGGAAAGAGGTGCAGAAGAGAGAAAGAAAAATTAAGTCAAAGAATAGCCTAAGTCAGTGTGGAAAAAGTGAGCGAAGCCAACGGGCCAAAAAGAAAAGGGAGGAGAGGGAGGGAGGGAGGAGGAAAGGCTTAAGATGTGTGTGTGTGTGCAAGGAAAAGATATTAAGACCAGGCTGGTTGCTTAGCTTGGATGCGATAAGAATGTAAGACCAGCACCCCTGATACGGAGGGTGTGATAAGACGGTTCCGGGTATCACTTCAACACCCCTGATATACAGACAGGGTGAGGCGTGTATTGCTGAAACATAGCGAAAGAAACCCCCTTAAAGAATCTTATTTATGTTAGAAGCAACAGAGTCATTACCCAGTTAATTGGTCCATTAATTGCGGAAGGCGGCGACTTGGTCCTAGACAACGAAGCCATGGGAGGGGAAAGGTCTTGAATATCCCTCACACCAGTGAAGACTTAAAAGCTCATGTTCCAGACTCAGTCCCACTGCTAACACAGGAGAACAGTTTGTAACAATTTCACACGCATAAACACCATCAAATGAATGAAAGTAGATAAAATCATTGCCCATCGTAGGTTATATACGAGAGCAGTGAAAGCGGCAAACATCGAGAAGTTCAACATATGACTGCTCATTTCAATGAATCACTCGATACGGGGAAGGTTTAAGAAGAGGTCTGCAAGTTTGCAGATGTAACTCCGATGTTTTAGAAAAGGTGTTATGTCCCTTCCCGGCTTGACCGTCCAGCATTCAGAACAAGACTGTTAATGCTTTAAAGGACTGCCAGTTAATCGGAGGTTCGCCTCATGGATTGCATTCATGTCTGATAGATCTGTGTGATTTCTTCTCTAAATCAAACATATGATGAGAACACAGCAGTCAATGTCATATAGTTAAATTTACAGAAGATAATTCGCCAAATCCCCGAAACAAAGATCACGAGCAAATGTTAACTCGCACGGTACAAGATGGGGTTTGTACTTCGGTGGATAGATAGATAATTGGTTGGCTGGCCGTAAACAAAGAGTGGAGATTGATGAGCAAACCTCAGAATGGTCAGACATAGCATGAAGTGTGGTGCAGAGATCAGCCATGAGACCGGTTCTCCTTCTCATATAAGTTGATGATAATGGCTTCGTCGTTGTAAGATAATATCAAAATTGGCTGACGATGCTTTCAGCTGGGAAACACAGCAACGACAGACGCTGAACACCTTCTGCTATTAGATTGATGTAGCCAAGTGATGATGGTCTGGGCTCATACACGGTAAACAAATCTTGATATCGGAAAGCAGAAAGTTGTACGTATCTGTAGGGAAAACGAGAAGACAAAGTGCAGTATGAGCTCCGTTGAGTAACACAAGGTAAATGAGGAAACTTTTTGGTGGTTAGATATGTAACTTCAGGTGACCTGAAGCCGTGTAAACTGTATAGAAGAATGATAAAAGGCGAACAGAAATCCAGGATTCCCAGGTTGGGCATTCGAATTCAAGTGTAAGACATTAATCCTCATTTTTTGTCTTTTAAATCACTGGTGCGTCCTCCACCTTGAATAATATGTTCACTTTTGGTCAACCCAACTTGAAAAATAACACAGGCAGAATAGAGAGAGTTATAATAGCGATCATACACTAATATTCCCAGACTCAGAAACAAATCTTATGAAAACTGTATTCACGACTTATATATATATATATATTTTTTTTTTTTTTTTTTTTTTTTTTTTTATACTTTGTCGCTGTCTCCCGCGTTTGCGAGGTAGCGCAAGGAAACAGACGAAAGAAATGGCCCAACCCCCCCCCATACACATGTATATACATACGTCCACACACGCAAATATACATACCTACACAGCTTTCCATGGTTTACCCCAGACGCTTCACATGCCTTGATTCAATCCACTGACAGCACGTCAACCCCTGTATACCACATGGCTCCAATTCACTCTATTCCTTGCCCTCCTTTCACCCTCCTGCATGTTCAGGCCCCGATCACACAAAATCTTTTTCACTCCATCTTTCCACCTCCAATTTGGTCTCCCTCTTCTCCTCGTTCCCTCCACCTCCGACACATATATCCTCTTGGTCAATCTTTCCTCACTCATTCTCTCCATGTGCCCAAACCATTTCAAAACACCCTCTTCTGCTCTCTCAACCACGCTCTTTTTATTTCCACACATCTCTCTTACCCTTACGTTACTTACTCGATCAAACCACCTCACACCACACATTGTCCTCAAACATCTCATTTCCAGCACATCCATCCTCCTGCGCACATCTCTATCCATAGCCCACGCCTCGCAACCATACAACATTGTTGGAACCACTATTCCTTCAAACATACCCATTTTTGCTTTCCGAGATACTGTTCTCGACTTCCACACATTTTTCAAGGCTCCCAAAATTTTCGCCCCCTCCCCCACCCTATGATCCACTTCCGCTTCCATGGTTCCATCCGCTGACAGATCCACTCCCAGATATCTAAAACACTTCACTTCCTCCAGTTTTTCTCCATTCAAACTCACCTCCCAATTGACTTGACCCTCACCCCTACTGTACCTAATAACCTTGCTCTTATTCCCATTTACTCTTAACTTTCTTCTTCCACACACTTTACCAAACTCAGTCACCAGCTTCTGCAGTTTCTCACATGAATCAGCCACCAGTGCTGTATCATCAGCGAACAACAACTGACTCACTTCCCAAGCTCTCTCATCCCCAACAGACTTCATACTTGCCCCTCTTTCCAGGACTCTTGCATTTACCTCCCTAACAACCCCATCCATAAACAAATTAAACAACCATGGAGACATCACACACCCCTGCCGCAAACCTACATTCACTGAGAACCAATCATATATATATATATATATATATATATATATATATATATATATATATATATATATATATATATATGTAATGTGCATGACTTAATCAGGTGAGGTCAAGCGGGATGATCAAGTAACAAATTTCTTGCTTGACCTTTTCGCTCGACCTTCATCTAATAAGGTCATACGCCTTACATGTCATATATCTATTCATGTCTATCTACCACTCTCTCTCTCTCTCTCTCTCTCTCTCTCTCTCTCTCTCTCTCTCTCTCTCTCTCTCTCTCTCTCTCTCTCTCTCTCTCTCTTCATTTTTTCCCAGTTTCTTTAAATGTTATTTCTTTCATGAAGCATATCTCTCTGAAAATCCATGACATAAACTTGTATATAAACATCTCATCAACGTACGTTACTCGGGTTTTTGCTTCGTTATAAAGTACATAATCTTCATACATATGAATTACCAATAAGGTTGATCGTGAGATTAAACCTTGTCGTTCTGTGAATATGTCTGATCCAGGAAATATATAACGTATGAATAAAGTTACTCGACACACCACTATGTTAATGAGATCTGTTCAACTGAACAAACGTAGATGACACACACACACACACACACACACACACACACACACACACACACACACACACACACACTGGATGAACTCATTGTTCTTTTTTTACTTGACTGTGTTTTATGATGTCAAAATGTCACATTCTATCTCGATTTTTTTTTCCTTCTCTGGTTCATCCTTGCTTTACCCTTTCTTCTCGGTCTTGTATTTCCCTGGTTTAGTCATGTCTACTTTTCTTTCTCTTAATTTGATTTATTCAAAGTTCCATCGAAGTTTTGGCAGAGGGAATTTTTTTCATTTTCCAGCACATTTTCTATGGTTCTTACTTCCTCAAGCTGTTTCGTCATCATGGCGCCATGTAGTCTGTGTGTGTGTGTGTGTGTGTGTGTGTGTGTGTGTGTGTGTGTGTGTGTGTGTGTTGCTGCTTCAATCGCCATCGGGCCAACTGACAATGCGAGTCTGTCAGTCTGTTATACCATTATATTACATTATATTGTCTACGTTATCGAGTCTATCTTTTCCCTTCCACGTTATCTCTCCTGCTGAATCAGCAGTTAATTTACCAAGGTTGTTCTTTCTCTTCAGGTTCTTCCTCTTTTTTCTTCAGTTCATTTTCTTCTGCTTTTCAGGCAGGTTATTTTTCTTGCTTATATCTGGCTTATTTTCCAACATTTTTCTCTGCTGACATTCCTTCTTATATTTCTCTTGTCAGCCAACCTTCTCTGGTATGAATGATATGCATTCCTCACGCTTAAAGAAGAAAAAAAAAGATCTTTATCTTATGGAATTTTTCAGGTCAGCAGTGTTGTGGGTCGTGACACACGAGTGAGTCTTATATCATTGTGGACAGCATTATTTGTTTCTTCCCTTAGGTGACTCCCACTCTCCTTAGTAACAGCATTAACATCTGATGACAGATCTCCCTATCCCTCTCTCTGGATCTAGGACGTTGCCCTAAAAGACAGGGTAAAGAAATTTTCAGCAGTCACTGCAACATGAGGTAGTTTCTCTGATGTTCTCCTCCGGTCAACTGGATTTATTTCACCTCTCGTGAATTTACTCTCGCGTCATCGTCATCTGCAGCTTTGTCAGACAGCATTTTCGTTCATCAGTAGCTCATACCATACCAAGGTCTATCTGTAGCTGGAGTTTTCGCGTCACATCCTGGATTTGTCCTACAGGGGTTTCTTGATCCCCATTAAATGTACTCAGTTTCCAGAAGGCGTAAACGCGAAGGAAGCCACTGGACAAGAGAGGTTTCTCCTCAAAGGATTCTTCAATACTGACTAAGCAAGGAAGGCTCTCATCATTATCAATTTCTTCTCTTGTGAATCGCCTTTTCATCTCTGACAGCTGTCTTCCAGCTTTATTTCTCAGTATTGTCTTATCGTCTAGCGACTGAGTTTTCTCATCATTACAGTCAATAGATAACAGTTCATTTTCATTGTTTACCCAAATGAATTCAGGCTTGACACATCCAGTAAACTACTTGGTTATCATTTCACACGAACCTTTATCTGGGAAACCAACAGGAAACTGCTGAACAAATGGGAAATGTTGTCCAAGAATTTATCCCCGAAGTAGATGGTACAAGTAGGCCACCAAACCTGTGTGTTTCTGAGATAGTTTAGCATCACCATCATAGTCCTAGCTGTGTGGCTCTGTAATGTTCTCCTAGCAACACTGTACTTCAGTAACTGGTACAGGTACATGAACACTTGTCCTTGCATTCTTTCCATACTTATCAAGACCTTTGCTGATACAGTTGTGTACTTCATGACTGTTGATAACCTCCAATATCATTATATCATCCTTGTGGTTTGGATCTTCCGAGTGTTGTGAAGATTAAGATCATCCATTCCAAGTACAGGAATTTGCTTCAGTGCCCCTTGGAAGCAGTAAGAATGGCATCACCAACTTTGTACCTTCTTTATGTTGAGGGAACAGAGCTTTGCAAAATGAAGAGGTGGGAGGTGGTGATGCAGTCACAAAGTCTTGCTGCTCCTTCACTTAACCTTATGTAGTCTCGTCAAAACACATATTAGACTCGCTTTGTGAGGGTGAAATGTCATCTGTAGGTTCCCTCTTAAAGTGTGGACCTAGCGGACCCTTGATAAGTAGACAGTGCGTTGAGGTTCGGTAAGTCTAGTTACACCCTGGAGTCTAGAGTAACTCCTTTGCATTCCATTACAGGAACCAGAAGTAAAGTCTGCACGTATAACCTTAGTTGCTTAGACATCTGCTTTTACTATTCCATGTAGATAGACAACTCGGTTTCAGGATATTTTGGGTCTGACACACCAGCAGAGGATGTCCAGCTGTATGAGAGGACTGTTGTGTCTGACAATGAGAAATTCATCTCAGGGAGCTCCTTGACTACAACAGATGATACAGGTTGTTTATGAACTGTTTCGTTTTACATTCTGTTGAATCTTAGAGCTTACAGAATTGTCACGTTTCTCAACAGCGTAAAGCGTACAATATGCGTAAACACCATCTTTTCCTCTCCTGTCTTTTAAGTATCTGTTCACAGCAGTCAGTTGCTGAAAGCCAACTTGTGTGAAATTTCTTTGTTCCCTGAGGAACGAATATGAGCAAACTTCATTGAAAGTAAGATCTGAAGATGAGTTGATGGAATGGTTTGGACACATGGATAGAATGAGTGAAGAGTGGTTGACAATGAGAACATATATGTGTCAGTCAGAAGTGGAAAGGACAAGGGAAAGTGGGAGACCAGATTGGAGATGGAAGAACTCGTGAGTTACTAAGATTCTGAATGCTCGAGGCATGAACATGCATTAGTGTGGTCTGCGTGCACGGGATGTGGTGGATTGGAACGATGGGGTATACGGGGGGCGACATGCTCTCGGAGTATTGAACCAGAGCTTATGGAGCAGCCGGGGAATACCACAGAAAGGTCTGTGGTGCTTAACTGTGGATAGGGAGCTGTGATTTCGGTGTATCACACATAACTCGCTGTGTAGCCTCGCCCAGGGGGAATCCGGTAACTCCCATGCATATGATACGCGGAGGTGTACAGATCACTAAATATACCACAATAAAACATCAATCAAATCATGTTCTCCCGTCTCGTGACGCTTCGTGCATGCACTCACCGTCTCATCATTCCCTGCAGAACTGGTCCTCAGGGGAAAAAAAAAGAAAAAAGAAGAAGACATCATCACGTCCAGTATTAAAGACGGCGTGATATCGAAGCCTGTGATTGGTTAACCACACCACACGGATTAAGCAGTAATACCACAAGCAATGTTACGGATTATCCAAATGGGAGGCGTGGGAGTGAAGAGTGTTGGGATGTGGTGTGGGAGGAGGTGTGGTGGTGGTGGTGGAGCGTAGTAAGTGGAGGTGGAGTGTGTGGTAGATAATGGAAGTTGGGTACAATAGGTGATGGCGTGCTGTGGGAGGTGGAGGTGGTGGTATGGTGGTGGCAGAAGGTGTTGGTCCTGGTACTGCCTGGTGATGGTGATGATTGATTTCGTTTTTGTCTTTTTTTGTTGTTGGAAGAGCGACGACTGTAGTGAGTGGCCCAGCCCTTCCTGTAGGCGGTGGTGAGAAAGATGATACTGAGTGCACAAATGGGTCAAGGACTGGTGGGCCTCAGTGGCTGAAGCACATTACAAGTTATATAGTGAGAACAGTAATTAACGAGGACTGGGCACCACTGAATGAACTGTTCAGCAGTTTACGTGGTAAGTAACCTGGTAATAAGAACTTAACAACAGTGACTGAATAACATATGAAAATGTATTAGAAATGGGCTATTTACAATAAGCAAATTTAAGATAACCTTCAAATATCTGATGTTGGACATTGTTATGGATGAAATGGTTCCACATATCTCGTAAAGTTTGGTAAGAATCATCTCCGAACTCACTAATTAAACAAGTCAGGTACATAATGTTGCAGGGTGTGGGAGTACTAGCTCTGCTGGCCAAGTTTACATTGGGTCTGTACGTTATCAACATGAGGGACAAACTCCCATGAAGATCTATAGCTTGGCCTAAGTCGGCCGACAGCAACATCAAGGTGTCCACTGATCCTGTGGGTAGAACCATATATGTATGGTTCTTCATGCATGATATTATGGTGGTAGATGGATCTACTTTTCTTAATTTCACTTCGCCTCATGTCTAATATATTTTGTTCACGGTCTTTGTAAATGATGGTTTTAAGGCTGCTCACATGTAGACCCGGAGGGGGTCATCAACTTCATCCTTCAAGGCGGAAGTTTTGGCTGGTCCATCAGCTTTATCATGCATTCTGAGCCCAGTGTGTGGAGGAACTCGGAGACAGTGGACTCACATAACCCACCATGGGTGATATGGTTATATCTGCGTTGTAGATCAGACACGAGCATAACACAGTCGTAGAGGAGGGAGTTTAATGCACTTAGTGAGGGAAGAGATCCTCTTACACTCAGACTCTCTATCTTGGAGTGGATTTTCTTGTTGGAGGTTGGTGGTGATCGTGCTGGTGTTGGTGGGTGATGGCTTTCCTGGTGTTGGTGACGGATGGTGGAGGTGCAGGTGTGTCTGGTGATGCAGGCAGGTCAGCTGGTTGTGTTGGTGCGGTTGGGTCTGGCGAGGTTAGGTTGCTATAAAGGAGTTTGGTGATGCAGGTGGTTGTGTTGGTGTAGGTGTGTGTGGCGACTGGTGAGAGGTACTGGGGTCCTGCATGGTGTAGGTGTGCGTAGTGGCGCAGGTGGGTCTGTACTGGTGTGAAGGGTACTGGGGTCCTGCATGGTGGATGGAGGTGTGTGTGTGTGTGTGTAGTGTCGCAGGTGGGTCTGTACTGGTGTGAGGGGTACTGGAAGTGTGGTTGTCCGTGAACGTAATGTGTCGTTTGCCCGTAAAGTGGGTGTGTTGCTGCAGGTGGTGTGTTGTTGATTGTTGTGGCGGAGTGTATTGTGTAGATGGGTCTGTTGGTTGACGCTGGGTGTGGTGCTTCTTGTTGTTGGTGTAGGTGGGGTGGGTGAGGGGGAGTACCGGCTGTTGTTCTTGCAGATGGGGTAGCACCTGCTGCTGCTGCTGTTGTTGTTGTTGTTGTTGTTGTTGTGTGGATAACTTCTCTGCTCGTGTACGTTGGAGAACTGCCCGCTGATGTTGCTGTCAGTATTGATGGACCAGGTGCAGATAAGTGGGGAAGGTGTGTATAGGTGGTCTTGGCGCCTGATGGTGTAGGTGGTCTTGGCGCCTGATGGTGTAAGTGGTCGTGGCGCCTGATGGTGTAGGTGGTCGTGGCGCCTGATGGTGTAGGTGGTCGTGGCGTCTGATGGTGTAGGTGGTCGTGGCGCCTGATGGTGTAGGTGGTCGTGGCGTCTGATGGTGTAGGTGGTCGTGGCGCCTGATGGTGTAGGTGGTCGTGGCGCCTGATGGTGTAGGTGGTCGTGGCGCCTGATGGTGTAGGTGGTCGTGGCGCCTGATGGCGATAGTATCTGTGGCCTTTTGCAGCTGTAGGTGGGTGTGCTGGATCCTGGTGTACGTACGTGGGTGTAGTTCCTTTCGTTGTTGTGAGGTCACGTGGTGAACAACATGATACTTATTAGAAAGGCAAGTGTGGTAGTGTGGGCTGAGGGTGTAGCTCTGCACAAATGCCACAGTGTGTTGGTGTGAGGGTGTAATGTGGGTGTACCCTAGCGAGGGTGTAGTGCATTTATCTGGCAGTTTTTGGTGGTGATGTTTGACGCGGGGCGGGTGTCGATGCTAGGGGGTGAGTGTAAATGCTGGTTGGGTGTGTCGCCAGGTGTAAAAGGTGTTCTGGGTCAGGGCGAGTGGGTCGGTTTACCACGTGGGCTACAGAGGTTGATGTCTGTAGCTGGGAGGCTGACTGGTGGTGAGGTGTGGGCGAACACCCTAATCTAATGTGCCTGTGAAGGGTACGTGGATAGGAGGGTAGGTCAGGTGGTTAATGGGCGGGGAAGGTGGTTGGGTGGATGAGATGTTAGGTCTCGCGCTGGTGGGTGGGAAGGGAGTCGGGCTGGGCGGTGTAGGTGGGTGGAGGAGGAGGACGGGACGAAACAGATGGCACGTGAGACGGTCGCGTCGGTGAGGAGGAGGTGGTGGTGGCGGTGGTGGTGGTGTTGGTAGGTGGGTGGATGAGCAGGCTAGCGGTACTAGCCAGTTGGATGGTTGACGAAGGAAGAGATGGGTGATGGATGATGATGAGGGAGGAGATGGGTGATGAATAGTGAAGTACATCATGAGATCTTTAGGCAGGAAATGCCAATCATACTTTGTCTTCCCAGCGGAGTGTGATACATCCCCCAGCCTGGCGGAGTCTGCATGTGCTCACTGGCGGAGCCTCACTGCTGGATCATGATTGTCGGAGCCTTTGCTGGTGCTCACTGGTGGAGCCTCACTGCTGGATCATGACTGGTGGAGCCTGGCTGGTCGTCACTGGTGGAGCCTCCTCACTGGTGATGACTGGTGGAGCCTCACTGCTGGATCATGACTGGTGGAGCCTGGCTGGTCGTCACTGGTGGAGCCTCCTCACTGGTGATGACTGGTGGAGCCTCACTGCTGGATCATGACTGGTGGAGCCTGGCTGGTCGTCACTGGTGGAGCCTCCTCACTGGTGATGACTGGTGGAGCGGATGACGGCCGCGCCCCCACCCAACAACACATTAACATTTTCACAGCCACACTGACCTTCCCGTGAAGGTTATCGAGATCATCAGCCTTTCCGACATAACATCTCGTGGGTGTGACACTGACCTGAGAGAGAGAGAGAGAGAGAGAGAGAGAGAGAGAGAGAGAGAGAGAGAGAGAGAGAGAGAGAGAGGTATTCCTGGACCACTCGTACTGGTTTCCATTCGACTGTCATTCGTGCCAGACTTGCGTACACACCTTCCTCTCTGGATCGTACCGTGACCCCTAAATGCTGCTTCACTTGCTGAGGTTAGCCAGACCTCAGCACTCGGGTGCACAATGATGGTCCCACCAGGGGATGGTTGACACTCCACGGGGCCTAACTTGGGGGTAGGGAGCGTAGGCTTACCAGGACCAGTAGACAATCAACAAGACCAGACACTGAGTGGAGGGTGTAAGCCTATCAGAGACCAGACAACTGACGTATAAACATCTGCAGTAGTGTTATGGTGTGCCCGGCTCTCGTGGCTTCATCCCAACACTCTTAGTTTCCACTGTTCATGTCTCGTATGTATGTGTATTCCAGCAGACTGTGAGAGAACGTGATATTTAATATTTGATATTTGAAATTTGATTCTTGTGGTGCTTTAAAAGACACTGGTGTCTTTTCATGTCATATGTGTGAAATAGAAACTTTTGTCTTTCATATTGGCCAGTTATAGGTAGATTTACACATGAATAGATAACACTGTTCTTTATTATCCTCGAACGATGTTGTTCTATCCGATAATCTATTGAGAATCTTGAGTAACACCGTCTCTCCAAGTGGTCACAGACATTTGTTACGTGTCGGGAGGATGAAGCAGAAACAGATCACTATCTCTGCTCGATTTCGTGATGGTCTTATTGTTGCTCGTGTTAACAACGCTCATCTTAGCATCGGTGTGTTGCGGTCATACACTGAGTCTACGATAGAGGCTGGCCAGGTAAACATGATCCCGAACCACTAGAAATGTGAGGTTGTGTTTATTTCTCCGCCATAAAGTACAAATAGATCCTTCTACTTTCACTCTACTCCTCTGTCTGCCGCTCGCTCGCTCACGCTTTGGTTGTTCAGGTTACATATCAGCTCATTACTGAATTGAACCCACCACACTGGGTCATAGAGTTACTGAGGGTGCTCGAGTAATGGTCATCATTGATGCTGTGTCTTAACAGAGAACCTGCAGCTCTCTGTGATGCCCAAGACCAGCGCAAGTTCAGAATAAGACGAACAAAAAACAAAAAAATACTAAAATGTTCATTGTATGTGAGGTTATTTTGGGATGTTGTGGTGCTGGACAGCAGTACATTCTTCGAATGTCTGAACTTACAGACGATCGACCAGAAACGTCCAGGTCTGTGGCTTAAGTTTGGTGAGGCAGTCCTAAATAACCCTGGCCCCCACCCTCACCGCCTGTTGCCTCCCGCTACACACACCGTCTACGGCCACAACACTGGCCAGCCACAACAGTTGTTGCCTTCCAGATGCAGAACGAAGCACTCCGAGAGGCCAAGAATCCTACGTGTATCAACTGCTGAGCACTGAACGGTAGACTTTGTGGCAGTAATACGGGAAAGAAAACGGAATCAGCTGCACATCCGTATGTCTTACTTCCTTAGTAAGAAATAAAAGGTATCCTTTTTCTTCACAGTCGTGAAACTTAGCCATCTCAAACAACGTCGTTGAGAATCATGTTGTCTTGGATTATATATACACTCGCTGCAGATAACCGGCTGTTGCCTGTTCCACATCGTTTCAGAGTCCGACGGTAACAACCCGACACCCTTCGCTGGGCGATCTAATCTCAGCATGACAGAGGTCGGTCCATTTATCCATAAAACGCACCTCCATAAAAGTAGCTCCATCCCATCTTTTGAGGTTCCCAGGGTTGGGAACTGGTCCTGACCGCTGCTGTAATCTGCATAAAGAGCAAATCTGCAGGCGAGACGTCGTTAAAAACCATGTTCATTGGATTGTGATTAATCACTCATTCTACTCTCTCACGGGGAAACCATCTCACACCAGGGATTGGTATTAATGAGGGTGTGAATCGTTCACGAACGCGTCCCGAATCTTCATGTTTCGTGTTTTTCCTGTGGCTGCCAGCGCACGATGATGGATGAAGTGAAGAACTTAAGTCACTGTCTTGTACTATGAGGCCTTAGCTTCACTTGCAAGACTCACAGATCCGCTGCGCCTTAATAGAACTGGTCCTCGTAAAGATCGGCCATGATGACCTGTCCTATACATAGGAAACACATGATCGCTGTACAACAGTATTTCAGAGATGTGGCAGCAAGACTCATGCCGGTTGAACCAGCCAAATTCCAGACGTACGACCATATTTCCCACTACGTGATAAACAGCTGCAAAGATATGCACACTACCGTGTAGTAGAGGCAGGTCAGTAGGTAGCAGGTAGAGCACAATCAAGAATCGAATACCTGGAAATATAGTCACTATGAGGTTTACATCACAGATTCTGCTGTGGACGATGGGACAACCTGAATACACATACCAGTATGCGAGGTTACTACCCATCTGTCAGACGCACGGGAGTCTTGCTCCCTCTACAGAATAACCTGGAGTACTTGATACCCACACCCACTCATCCCAGCAGATACATAAAAGCGTAATAAATATAGTTATACGAGCAGCAGATCTAGCACACAGCGAGGGCATGTCCACAAGAAAATTTCGGCGTCGTGGATTCTTCCTGTAAGAGCAACCATTTTTCCATATAACAATTATCCATTCTTGTTTCTACCGTGACTTCATAGTTAACAAAGAGTTGTGACTTAAGAACTTGACTTACTTGCGTTTTCCATTCTGTCAATACTCATAATTTTGATCTGTACTCATAATATTGTTCTCATAAAAAATATGGCCAAAGGTTTCTTGTATATTATTTTCGAGTGCTCAACAGTGCTGATTTTTATTGAGGGTTTTTGTGGATGGGCGCGGTTATCAAGAGTGACGTCACAATTTTATGTTTGCCATGTTACGATGTTGTTTTAGCCTTTACGTATCAGGTTGTGGTACGTTCTCCACCACAGTTCAGTCCACCGGAGAGATGTCATGAGGCATCTGTATTGTTGTCCCTTTCAGCCCTTCATGCTGCTGTATCTTAGGAATTCTCGATAAGCTTTTAAAAATTCTGGAGGAGCTGTCCAGCACCTGTCCCATTCGCCTGTGTTTTGTTTCCCCCGACCCCACTCACCTGGAGGTGGTAAGCTTGGGAGCAGTAGTCGTCACCTGGGTTCAGGAGTGGCCAGCTTGGTATGCAGCCCTCGCAGTGTGCAGGGTAAGTGCAGCCTTTGTCAGGGGGAGGGCGATCCTACTGGTATTCCACTGAAGATGTTGCTGTTGCGAGCCTCGATGTCTCCCTCCTCATGGTAAGGTCTGTTATGAAGCAAGATCACAAAGCCCTACTGTGATTTTTGCCAGACCTCTGTGGCCTCTGGTGAAACAAGTGACAGAAAGGTATGAGACATCGTTGCAGGCCGTCAGAGTGACCCACGCAGTTTGTTTCCCCTGTACCTTCGAAGAATGACAGTGTCGTACCCCGCGGATACACGGAACGATTCCAGAGCACCAGTCATGAGGGCCCAGTGTCCAGGCTATAGTGTGAGCTGCTAAGGACTGAAAAGTTCTCGTTTCCAAAGGAAATCCACGCTTCAGGGATGTTAGGGTGCCTGACTGTGGTTAATGCCAGGACCAGGATATCTGTACGTAATGTTTATTTGGTATACCCTTGTCTCATCGCTTCTACCCACATGCATCATGATTCACGTTATCAGTCTTCCTCGTGAGTGCATGAAGCAAGACCTTAGGCATCTGGAAGGCTCTCACACACACACACACACACACACACACACACACACACACACACACACACACACACACACACACACACACACACACACACACAGAGCGCTTCAGAGCAATTCGTAATGATGACTTGCTTGATTGTATCCATGGCTGCTGCTCGGGTTGCTAGGAATAAAAATAACTCTAACTTGTCATCAGTTCGAAGAAACTCACACCAGTTTCGAGGAAGTGAACTGCTTGGCTCTACCCGTCTCTGAACTTCCTTTATTCTCGTGCATCGTGTACCTGTTCTTTGCTCGTGTTCGGCCTTCTTGCTGCAGCTGAGACTGGGTATAAGGCAGGAACTTTTCAGGGTACATAGTCATCAAAGTTTAAGCAGGGCTTGGTCGCAACTCCATCAGGAAGAGAGAGCTCTCAGCTCTACACTAGGAGCAATGGTAATGTCTTGCTCTGGGGACCAGATCTTGTGCGAAACCCACCAGTTGAGACTTCCACTCCGGGTCTCATCCTGCCATTTACTGGTGATATTGGTGGACAAGGTTGGCTCTCATGCTCGGAGAACTCGTCCAGGTCTCTCTCTCCTCTCATGCGCGATGCAATATATACCGCCTTGAGGAAAGAGGACAGACAGCCAGTCTTCAAGAATGACAACTGCAACTGTCCTCTTGACTCCTCTCAGACTGGAGACGGACTGAAGAGGATGGTTCTCTTGATGCGCTTTGTTTGGTTGACGCGGCGCTCCTCCTTGACTGCTCTTGTCCAAGCTTCTCAGTCCAGCGAACAGTGTCCATGACAGCAGAATCAACAAGGTCCCTCAGTCCAGTATTAAGGAGGTCAGTGTTTTTACATCTTTTTTTTTTTTATCACTGAATGGATTTCTCATCTCTTCCAGTGACACCTGTTAGTGGACTGACATCCTGCACAAACATCGTCGTCTCTGCTTGGTGTGGCTGCTTGTGACGCCGCAGATCCGTCTTGTTCGTATCACTTGAGGCTTCGAACTCCAGCCATCTCAGGCGGCAGATACCATATCGAAGTATTGCAATTCTTTTAAGGAAAATCTAGCAGGAGTTGAATCTTGGACTGGCTAGGATTTGACTCTTCGATTTCTGCGCCATCAGCGAGCTCTTTTACCATTGAGCCAAACCCGCCTTTCTTGAAATACGTTTAAATACAGCAGAATTGTACCTTCACTGTAGTGAGACTTGCGCCACAAGGACAACAGTTATACAAATTCGTGTTGCCCATCTTGGAAAATATCTGTTGTTGCCGTCATATGGGAAAATCAGCGATGGTCGTCTCACTGAAAAAGAAATGTATATCCCAAGTGGTATGTTCCAACAAGCCCGCCACACTTCATGCCTGTGTCATTAAACTCACAAAACACCATGGATTTTTCCACATTCCCCCCTCCTGTGCAAGAAAATGAACGAAAATAAAGAAAATGTCTCTTGATACAGAACGTGGTCGGCATGTGGCCCACCAGACACCCACCCACCCACCCTCAACAAACACCCGACTGATCGTCACAAGGGCACACAACCACTTGGCATGCACGGCGTGAGTAACACTGTGGCATATTAACTGTCCATTAGAACGACGTAGACTGCATGCAGTATAGATAGGACGTGCATGACCCAGGCTGCAGTTAAAATGACCTAGGCTGGACGAACAAGAATGACCTGGGGTATTGTAGCAAGAATGGTCTGGGTTACAGTAACAAGAATACGTAGGTTACAGTAACAAGAATACATAGGTTACAATAACAAGAATAGGAGGTTACAATAACAGTAACAAGAATACATAGGTTACAATAACAAGAATACATAGGTTACAATAACGAGAATGATATAGGTTACAGTAATAAGAATATTCTATGCTACAGAAGCTACAGGAATAAAGATGACGAAGGCTACACACACACACACACACACACACACACACACACACACACAAGAATGGCCAAAGCTGCACTAACAAGAATGATAGAGGCTACATCATCAAGAATGTCTCGGTCTGCAGAAACGAGAGTGTACTGAGATACAGGACCAGAAATGATATATGGTACACCTACAAGAATTACCAAGGCTACTGTAACAAGAATTACCAAGGCTAGTGTAACAAGAATTACCAAGGCTAGTGTAACAAGAATTAGCAAGGCTAGTGTAACAAGAGTGTCTTGGGCTGCAGTAACTACAGTAACCTACGATACATGAACAAGAATGCCCCAGAATGCTCTAGGCTACAGTGACTGAACTGGACTGTAAGAGTGGTGTTGACACAAAAAAGTATCACTTAATTTAATTTCATGTTCTCGAAATATTTTCCCCTCGTAGGTCTCTTCTCTCTCCACCCCACCAAAAAAAAGAAAAATAATAAAACGTATAAATTGGCCAATTGTAGATACAGATGAACAAAAACAAACACTCAGTTTATGAAGGACATCACATTTCCTGACCTTCGTCCTTCAGCGTTAGGTTTGTCTTACTGTTGCAATAATCTTTTTTTATTATACGGTTTATAGCATAGCACAGGTACAGATCTGTGTCACTTATAGCAAAGGTACAGATCTGTGTCACTTATAGTTCAAACCCACAGTATATCAGCCTTGTATGACCTCGTTGGGCCACGTTGCGTTTACCTTGGGTAAAAGCTATTCCCTTAAAGGTTTCATTGTCGTCTCGAAACACAAATTTAGACGTATGTGACAATCTGTTTAAGGGGTGTAGTAAGTCCAAGGGATTAAGACGACGGGAGACAGGGGGATGATATTGCACACAAGGGGGCCGACGAAGGCAGAATTTTTGGCGAGGTCACACTTGGCGCAAGGTAACACTGCTGTTGGTGATTGTTATCATGGTTCAGTCCTGGATGTGAAACACACACACACACACACACACACACACACACACACACACACACACACACACATGAATTATCATGACGTGATTCTGTCTGAAGTTTCCAAGCGCATACGCTCAACATTTCTGTCTTATCAAAGCCTCGCTTTTTTTTTTTTTTTTCCCATACTCTTTTTTCTCTTAGACTCACCTCCTCCTACGCCTCCTACAATCTTTGCGTTAAAGAAAACAGTATAATGAGTTGAGCAAGATTTTTTTTTTCTATTATATACTTTAACGTGATATATGGAGAGTAACTTCATGTTTGCTGACACGTTAAAAAAGACACGAGTCGTAACCACACGTAGTTATGCAGGGGACGGCATCACTTGCTGTAAACGCCTTAAAGTACCACTGGTTGTCCCACCAGTGGGATGGGAGGGGGTTGGTTGGCACTGATTGACACACACACACACACACACGTGCGGGAGTGGTGGCACTGGTTGACACATATGGGGAGGGGGTGACTTTGGTTGACACTTGTAGAAGTGGTGGCACTGGTTGACACATATGGGGTGAGGGTGACTTTGGTTGACACCTGTAGAAGTGGTGGCACTGGTTGACACATATGGGGTGAGGGTGACTTTGGTTGACACTTGTAGAAGTGGTGGCACTGGTTAACACACGCAAGCGTGGACGGTGTGGCATTATAACTAACACTTGTGGGAGTGTTGGCAGTGGTTGTCATACGAGTGGAGTGGTGTTGGTGGCACTGGTTGTCACACGTGTTGGTTGGTGGCACTATTTGCCTCACTCTTGGTGGTGGTGGCACTGTTTCACAAACGAGGGGTTGTGGCAATGGTTGTCACATTTGTGGTGGTGGTGGTGGTGGTACAAGGGAAGAACAGATGATAGAAGACAGCTTGCTAGTCTCCGTCCAGGATACCTGCTGGCAGACGGCGAAGGTGTTGTAAAGTCATAATCATAATCGTGGTAGAAACAAGATCTTTAAGCACTGGGGAGCCTCCTCAACCAGATTCCCCAGGAAGGAGGTGAAATGACGAGTAGAAGCCCCGTAGAGCACGAAGACACAATGTGCATGTCATGGAAAATTTGGTTGGAAAGTGAGAACGTTAAAAGTTGATCGATTGTATCTGGAGTGGGCATCATCGAGTTTGGACTGTGTGCCGGAAACTATAAGATTACAATTATTTTGTGATTAGTAATTATTAGTAAAAGACTACAATTAAGGAACACTATCACTAAAGCATTTTTTTCTTTTCATTGATTTGGGAAGGAATGATATTATTTGTATTTGCTACATCTGCTGGTAGTTTCCTCCAGTACTGAACAACTCCACCGCGGATAAAAACATTAGCCTATGTTGCGCTTGCGTTTCTCTGATTCCGGCTTCATATGATTATTTCTCGTTCAGTCTCTTTGTAATGTGGAAGAAATTTTCGTTTATTCTGTTGTCTAATATATTGTGTATTTGAAAATTTTTATTATATATCCTCAAAATTTGTATCTTTTTTAGAGTAACTTTAAGTCTCTTAGCGTTTTTTCCAAATACTTACTTGAGAATGACGGAATTAGTCTTGTTGCTCTTCTCTGGATAGATTCTACTTTTTCTTTAACTTTGATCATGTTTGATCAGAATTGAACACATTGTTCCACTGAGAGTTGATCAGGTTTTTATAGGAAGTGAATATTCCATCTTTCGTTTTATAGTGTATTTTTCTCGTTACGGAACCTAGCAACGTGTTGGCTTATTTGTAAGTTACTGGCATTGTTGTTTTGTCCTATTGTAGGCCATTCCTGAGAATTACTGCAAGGTCTTCTTCCTCTACTTCTAATGATAGTTTACCGAACACTCTTGCATTCATGATCAATATCTTTAGTGCCAGAATGCGGTACTTTGCACTTACTGCATTGAAACCTGCTTGCCATTCTCTTGACCACTCGATCAGCTTTCCTTGATCACTTTGAATCTGTCGGTAGACCTCCTTTGACTAGGCCATATTTCCTAGTTCAGTGTCAGTGGTAAATGTCGAAATTCTGCGAGTGAGTCTTGTGCTCACACCGTTGACATAATGATGAAAAGTATGGCTCCCAGAACTGATCCCTGTGGCACGCCACACGTCACGGGAAGTCAATAGGACGTATTTCCTATAAGGTGAATGTTGATTTTACATAGTAGTCTTCTATACGGCTCTTAATCGAAGGCTTTTTGAAAGTACATAAGATTTGTGGGTATTTTGGTGTCCCATTGTGTATATTCAGATAGATAGCTAGATCACAAAAATGGTGGTTCAGGACTATGCTGGTAGCCAAAACGAAAATGAAACACGAAAATCCGAGCGCTTTCGTGATTATTCACATCTTCAGGGATACAGAGATAATGAACACATGTAGGTATCACAGTCATGTATATATATCTATGACATGTGAGGTGCATGACCTCGTCAGGTGAGTGTTAGGCGGGAAGGTCAAGTAAGAAGTGTGACCTCTTCCCTGTCGTGGGTTATCACATGTCTTACTTGACCTTCCCGGCTGACACTTGCCTGACGAGGTCATGCGCCTTAAATATCTTGTGTGTGTGTGTGTGTGTGTGTGTGTGTCACATGCTTCGATGGTGGTGACACCGGTCGTCACAGGCGTGTGGGTGGTGGTGACACCGGTCGTCACAGGCGTGTGGGTGGTGGTAACACCGGTCGTCACAGGCGTGTGGGTAGTTATAACACTGGTTGTCACACGCGTGGGTGGTGGTGACACCGGTCGTCACAGGCGTGTGGGTGAACCCTGCCAACTCCTGCCTCACAAGCACGGAAGTGGCCACTTGCTGGGGAGCTTAGTGTACCGGCGGTAGCATTCAGCCACACAGGTGGGGAAGCTGCCACTTACTCGCTCTCGTGCTCGCGCGGGCGTTGCCTCCGTCCGTCACAGAACCAAGGGCGTTGCCACTGACTATTGCATAGGCAAGGAGGTTGCCACTGGCTGTCAAATAGGCAAGGGGAGTTGCCATTGGCCGTCACACAAGGAAGGGGTTTGCCATTGGTTGCCACGCACCCAAGGGGGAGTTGCCATTGGCCGTCACACAGACCAGGAGTTTGCCATTGGTTGCCATACAGCCAAGAGGGGTCGCCATTGGCCGTCACGCAGAAAAGAAGGTTGCCATTGGTTGCCACATAGTCGAGGGATTGCCATTGACCGTCACACAAGCAAGGAGGTTGCCATTGGTTGCCACACAGCCAAACAAGGTAGCCATTGGCTGCCACATAGGCAAAGGAGGTTGCCACTGAAGGGCCAGCAAGCAGGGACTTTGCCATTGGCTGCCATACAGACTGTTGTAAATGCAGAGGTGTTGCCATGTGTGTGTGTGTGTGTGTGTGTATGCAGGGGCACTACTACCACCAGTGGTTGCCACACTGGTGAAGGTGTTGCCACCACACCAGCAGGCACGAACGATGCGCCACCATCACCGACATTTGCATGCACGTGTAGCTATTTTGCCACTCATTGTGAAAACTGGAGGGGCGTTGCCATTGGCAGTTACGCGCAGCGAGGGAGTTGCCATCGCTTGTCACACGTGGAATATCATGTGCGTTGGGATAACTGTTAATGAAGTTGACATATGGGCACACTAACATCGCCTTGCCACTTCACACAACCGTGTTACACCGTTGGCTGTGATGGAAACCAAGACTTGTACGTCACGCACGCGGTCAGTAACGCCACGTCACGACCGGCTGTAACAGGACCGTCGCTGCCGCCGCGTGGCACGTGACGTTACTGCTGCCAACACACACACACACACACACACACACACACACACACACGTGGACACAGAAAACGAGCCATTTTTTCCAATCGTCAGGAGAGAGAGAGAGAGAGAGAGAGAGAGAGAGAGAGAGAGAGAGAGAGAGAGAGAGAGAGAGAGAGAGAGAGAGAGAGAGTGGGCCAGATGATCAGCGCACCACAGATGCAGCGGTACCTCCAGACCTGAGGTGATGTGTGTGTGGGGGGGGGTGTGGGTGGGAGGCAGGAGTACAGAGGCGAGCAAGAGGAAGTCCAGAGGAGGAGGAGCCACCACTTGCTGCAGCCAGACGAGTGTGGGCGGTGGTGGTGGGGGACGGGAGGCACGGGGCACCAGGGAGGTGGGTGTGGCCGCCTGCTCAGAGAGGTCTTAGAAGTGGCAGCAGAGAGAGAGAGAGAGAGAGAGAGAGAGAGAGAGAGAGAGAGAGAGAGAGAGAGAGAGAGAGAAATGGGTGATAGAAAGATTAGGATGAGGGGAAAGGAGAGATGCGAGGAAGAACAAGTCAAGTGAGAAACATGGAATAGATGAAGGGAGAGTAAATGGTGACTGACTGACAGTGGGAGAGAGGTTTGGAGGAGTGTAGGCGGCTGAGGGAGAGAGAGAGAGAGAGAGAGAGAGAGAGAGAGAGAGAGAGAGAGAGAGAGAGAGAGTAGATGTGAGAGGGACGAGTGAGTGAGTGAGTGGCGTCTGAGTGGGAGTCGAGAAGGGCAAGGCGGGGGCGAGACACGCTCCAAGGTTAAGACTGTGTCCTGCGTCTGTAGAACATGATACCCTCCGGTATCAACCACTGTGGTGGACGGCCAGTGGTGGTGAGGTGGGCAGGTGGCAGGAGTAGTAGTAGTGGTGGTGGTAGTGGTAGTGGTAAGGGGTGGGTGATGGTGATAGGGGGTAGTAGTAGTGGTAGTGGCTCTTGCCCCAGCGTGACAGCTGTGGTGGTTGTGGTGTGGCAGATATTATAGGTGGTTGATTCTCCCACTAGTAGACGCTGTTGTGGTGGCAAAAGTAGTGGTGATGGTAGTTAGAAGAGTGATGGTTATGGTGATGGGTAGTGATGATGATGATGCTAATGATGATGGTGAAGATACTGATGGTGTAGTGATGATGATGATGATGAAGGTAGTGATGATGATGATGATGATGATGAAGGTAGTTATGATGATGATAATGAAGATAGTGATGGTGTAGTGAGAATGATGGTAGGGAGAAGGAAGACGACGTATATAGGTAGAGGCGATAGCGATGGTTGGACTGATTCTTACAACCGTCGTAGTGGTAAGTGATGGTCGCGTGACGTTGTACAGCAGTGTTGTCGAGGGTCTTGTGATAGGTAGTGATGATGTTGGTAGTGATGATGCAGCTCCTGCAGTTGGTAATGGTGGTAAGGATCGTTGTTGTGGTAGTGGTAAGTGGTGGTAGTGGTAATGGTTAATGGTGGTAGTGCCGACGATAACGGTGTGTGAAGACGAGAGCGACAGTGACGATAAATCATTTATTACTTCAACATAATTATCACCAGAGCCGAGCACTGCCAACCGTTCTTACCAGTTAATAAAACAAAATTTGTAAATTAGATGCAACATATCAGATAACAAGACAACTCTTACACTAGATAATGTGCTCTCTGATTTATGGAAGGTAATGGTGTGTAACGAGGAAGCTGTATTCTCCCCCCCATCTAGTTTTCCTCTTTGAAAGACATCAACCTCATGTGGTTCTCTGTCACATATACGAACCATATATTCAACATTTAGTTTTGCTGATGAGTCACTTCTACTGCAGTGGGTTAAGTACAACCTAACTTCAAACTCTCGTTCATGGGCATTGTCTCTCGTCACACTTAAACAGCTAAATGTACAGAGAAGCTTTAGGGTCATCTACTTTATTCTGACGACCTCGGATGTTCCAGTTAATGCGAGACTTGTGCGTTACGTGAACTCAGTCACGCAGTTCCATCTCTTAGTTCATTGGTGGAGGGTGGAGCTGCTCAGTAATCACGGCCTTGACCTGTGTGGATGTTAATTAGTAGTGGGACCAACGTATGAAGATCTTCCCAAGTTGTGCTGGAGGTGTGACGGACACATACTAGTGGTACATTCCCGTCCTCACGGCTGGATACAAGTCCACACTTATATCTAGAAGAAGCGTTCAGTATTCATGACTTCCCTCCCATTGCCATATTCATATATGTATACAGCAATATCACTATGAATAGATCTATTAGAACCACACATGAACACAATTTGCCTTTGGTCCTTTGTACATATACGTATGTTCATCTGTCTGTCTTTCTGTCCACCCATCTGTTTCTCTTTCTTTGCTTCTGGACTCCGCCTGCCAGGGGTTACATAGCGAGTGAAGCGTTGCCAAACACCGAGGCTGCATAATCGTTCATTAACGAGAGGGAATCTAGTCTTATCATGGAACTTCTTCCTCCAAAGAATGCATTAATTTTCCTCTTTATTGTAGTGCAGCCTCGAAGGCAGAAGCTCCATAAAAAGAGCCTTGGGTGTTTCATATATATGTATATATATCTTTCATACTATTCGCCATTTCCCGCGTTAGCGAGGTAGCGTTAAGAACAGAGGACTGGACCTTTGAGGGAATATCCTCACCTGGCCCCCTTCTCTGTTCCTTCTTTTTGAAAAAAAAAAAAAAAAAAAACGAGAGGGAAGGATTTCCAGCCACCCGCTCCCTTCCCTTCTGGCCGCCTTCTACGACACGCAGGGAATACGTGGGAAGCATTCTTTCACCCCTATCCCCAGGGATGATATATATATATATATATATATATATATATATATATATATATATATATATATATATATATATATATATATATATATACTTACGATTTACCTGTGGGCGAGGAGGATTCGAACCCAGTCCTACCGCATGGCAGGCCGGTACGCTATACATTGGACTACGACGGGAGATCTCGTGAACTATGATGGGTTGGTCTGAGATGGAATGTGTTCTTTGCCTAGTGGTTCAACAGATAGCGTACAAACTTGCCACACAGTAGGATTGGGTTCGCCTCCCCGTCGCCCATCGTTATGACAGACGAGGAATGGGTACAATTACTCACATCCACTCTGCAGCCGTCATGCACCATACACTCAAAGAGGAGCCACGTATCCATACAGCCCCATACACCTCTCCGTGCTTTTCCCTTGACCGCTTCAAATGGCCTGATTCACTCCATTGACGGCACGTCACCCCCTGTATACCACATCGCCCCAATTTGTTGTAATTCATACCCATGGAATATATATTCTAGATTCCATAGTGTCATGTCATAGCACCTTAAATGATTAAGAGGATTTTGTATTTCTGCCTCTAATTGTATGAACTTATAATTCTTTGACTTAATCATTTCAAATAACTTCTCCAAACTATTGATCTCTAACTGCCTGCTCATGATGCCTCCCCATAACTGGATCCATGTTCCCAACGAGTTTAATTGACTAGTTATCATTGCCGATCAATCTATCTGTCCCTGCTCTCTCTCTCCCCTATAGCATCCTACATTTTCTTGCCTCAAGTGGTCGTAAAAGTAATAAACTCGTTCCCCAAAATATGAAGAATGACACATAAATGCCATCCATCCACTGGAATAGATTGAATAATCAGCTGTCGGTGCCCTGTGGTTGTCAATGTTTTACCATCTGATATATTGACTCAGATGTACACTTCTTTCAGTTAATACCTGGCTACGCTTGCCTACACCTCACATGTCAGCAACTAAACATTATCGCCTGCCTCGAACATCCTCTGAATGTACCATATCTTGAAAGTTTCGGTTTTGCTGAGGTTGGCAACACTCCAGACGTTCGATTTCAACTCGCGATTTCCCAACTTTTTCACTCAACTCCTTTTAAAAATGGGCACCACTCAGACGTGATACCTGGGAGGTGTGTGTGTCTCATCCAGGGGGATGATAGAGAGACTCAGACGTGATACCTGGGAGGTGTGTGTGTCTCATCCAGGGGGGTGATAGAGAGACTCAGACGTGATACCTGGGAGGTGTGTGTGTCTCATCTAGGGGGATGATAGAGAGACTCAGACGTGATACCTGGGAGGTGTGTGTGTCTCATCCAGGGGGATGATAGAGAGACTCAGACGTGATACCTGGGAGGTGTGTGTGTCTCATCCAGGGGGATGATAGAGAGACTCAGACGTGATACCTGGGAGGTGTGTGTGTCTCATCCAGGGGGATGATAGAGAGACTCAGACGTGATACCTGGGAGGTGTGTGTGTCTCATCCAGGGGGATGATAGAGAGACTCAGACGTGATACCTGGGAGGTGTGTGTGTCTCATCCAGGGGGATGATAGAGAGACTCAGACGTGATACCTGGGAGGTGTGTGTGTCTCATCTAGGGGGATGATAGAGAGACTCAGACGTGATACCTGGGAGGTGTGTGTGTCTCATCCAGGGGGATGATAGAGAGACTCAGACGTGATACCTGGGAGGTGTGTGTGTCTCATCCAGGGGGATGATAGAGAGACTCAGACGTGATACCTGGGAGGTGTGTGTGTCTCATCCAGGGGGATGATAGAGAGACTCAGACGTGATACCTGGGAGGTGTGTGTGTCTCATCCAGGGGGATGATAGAGAGACTCAGACGTGATACCTGGGAGGTGTGTGTGTCTCATCCAGGGGGATGATAGAGAGACTCAGACGTGATACCTGGGAGGTGTGTGTGTCTCATCCAGGGGGATGATAGAGAAATGGTGCGAGTGACGGTGTAGAGAGGGAGGGATGGTAGTGGTGGTGGTG
>NC_092225.1:86220112-86227612 GCF_036320965.1 Panulirus ornatus | reverse complement strand
AGATGACGAATGGCTATGACTTCCTAGGTGACGGACGAACTGTGGTGAATGTTGTGTTGCATATGTGAGGTGAACTTCGATGAAGCGTCTCCAGCTGTCAGCCCACGAACTTGACTGTTTGCTTAAAGATATTTTCCTGCGTTGATCTGTGACGTGGTACGTCTATATTTTCCTACGTTGATCTGTGACGTGGTACGTGTGTCAGAAGACTTCACTTGGTGGGAGGAAGGGGAAACCTTCACAGGTGATATTTTTTCCGCATCCGACTTTGGTATAGTTCTAGAAATGGTGAACTTTGAGGAAACATAATGTATGACGTTCCCATAGGGTTGGTTTTAAAGAAATCTGGAATTATCTTTAGTAAACTTTGATGAATATGATGAATATATGATTAACAAATCGTGCATGATCAAAAACAAACTCAAAGATTCCAGATGATGAACTTTGGTAAATGGTTTAGTCATGTCAAAAATGTTGTCATCAAGGACTTGGGCAAACCTTTATCATTATGAACTCTGGTTAGAATTTCCTGAGAATTCTGAGAATTTATTTTCCGTACAAGAATTTTCTGACGAACATTATCATGAAGCGAAGACGAGGAGACGAATCTGATGCTGCCTCATCTCGACCTGTCCTGCTGGTAGATAACCTCACAGGCGTCACCCTGCCACCTCCTCCCTACATACAGAACTCTACCTAACATCTCGTCACTGATAATGCCACTCAAATGGACTGGGATGCAGTCAGTACCCTCGTCACACTGAGGCAGATGATGCAGGAGGGGCTCGCTGACTGACTGGTCCAGTGTTTGTCCAATCTACAACCTCGCCTCCCTGACAGATATGACGCGAGACAAACTTGTTAACTGGTCTAGTACTCATCAGCGCTGCAGAACCAACCCTCCTCGCTAACGTGATGATGCAAGGCGAAAGCGCCATCTGGTTCGGCAAGTATGGAGCTGGTTCGCTGGTGTTTTTTCACTGTTCACAGGCAGAGCGCTGGACAGCTTCGAACACCATGATATTCTTCATTATCTCATCGCACTGTTCGTGTAGGTGATTTGAAATTCTGCTGTGTTGTACTGCAGCTTCCCACGTCCACAGTTCACAATTTCCAAGTGCAGGATGATGACCAGATCTCCCAGTACTGAATACATCATGATCTCCAACCCATCCCAATGCCTTCATAATCATAGGCAAGACTTTTTGAGACTACTTAATCATGGGTGGAGTGAGTCGAGTACGGTAAAAGAAGAGAAAGCAAAATCGGATTAAGAAAAGCTTGGCATCACGACGTCGATTTTTTAGTCATCACTCCTCAAGCTCCTGACACACTTGTGAAAACTGATATTTACGGTAAGCAGAGGTCGAGTCAGTACCCATAGTGCTGCAGTGACCCCACAACACAGGTTGCGTCAGTACCCTCAACACCTCAGTGACCCCCACAACATAGAACAACCACGTCCCAGAGCACCAAACTCCACACCCATATCTTTAAACCCTCTGAAAGCCAACCTAACCACAACAGATGCAGAGCTACATAATGACATACATGATCATAACAACGCCACAACATATGGTTAGACACCAGCTGTACCAACGAGCACAACATGAACAAGCACTGTTAGGCAGAACACATTCTGGTCAGATGAACCAACTGCCAGGCTGCACCAGGCGGTAAGGAGGAGGAGGAGGAGAAGGAGGAACCACCTCCACACAATCTCCTGGTCCTCAGGTCCACCACATAAATCGCGGCCCAGAGGCGGAACCGTGGCCACTATCACGCCCTGGTCTTCCCGCACAGTCACATCACTCCCAGGAAATCTCTCGTGAAGAAGAACGGCCGTAATTGCCGGTAATTATATTCTCCTCAGGTATGCTTGATGAGTTTCCCAGCGCCTTAAAGGACAGAAATGTTTAGTGCAAGGATGTGGAAAAAAAAGAAAAGAAAAACATGAGAAGAGAGAGAGAGAGAGAGAGAGAGAGAGAGAGAGAGAGAGAGAGAGAGAGAGAGAGAGAGAGAGAGAGAGAGTGTTGATGGATGAGGGAAGGAGAGGAAAGTGAGAGAAACCAGAGGGAAAGAGATCTTGAATTATCATGCAAGCATTTTCTTCCTGACCTTTTTCCAGTTAGGCTGGAAACCAAGGAGTCCAGCCAGCCTCATTTACTCTGAGCTGCTCGACCCGGCTATGACCATTCCTGTGACTGTAACAAATCAGGAAGGGAAAAAGTAATTTGCTTCATTATCCTTTCCTCAAATTACCAAAAACTCAAGCTTTATTTATAGAATGAATGAGGGAATAATAAATAATGATAATGACAATGATCATGTGAAATAACTGTGTTGCGTGTCTGATTGTCTGTCGGAAAAAGTTAATCCATAATTGTTAGGTGAGAGATATCTATCAAGGGTGTGGGGATGACGCTGTACCGGGGATGGTCCTCCCACTGAAGATGAGGGTGAACTGAAGAGGAACATTGTGATGAAAACAAGACGATCCAAGTTAGCCTCACGGTCGGCCTTGGACTTACTCTTACAGATGTAAGGGTACTGTGAAGATAGATCGTTCTTGAACCTCGAGTTGAGAGTACAATGAAGTCAAAATATGTTGCAAACAGAAGTTAATCCAGTTTAGGTTTAAGACCAGCCAGCGCCTTGCCTGAAGCCTAAACTTAGTGAAGTCAAAATATGTTGCAATCACAAGTTAATCCAGTTTAGGTTTAAGACCGGCCAGCGCCTTGCCTGAAGCCTGGACTTAGTGAAGATAAGAGCACTGTGAACATACATAGGCTGTAGTGAAGATAAAGTTTTAGAGAAATTAGGTTCAAGGCCGGCTGCAGACCTGCCAAAGAAGATAATGGTAGTCATGATGATGATGATGGTGGTGATGGGTATAGAGATGAAATTCTACCCATGTATCTTCTGCATGCCAGAGAAGGCAACTGTGAGCCTTTACTAGATGCACAAACACACGTAAGAACAAGGAAAAGATTTTCTCTTGGAAGACTCGGCCATCTTTGCCTGACATTACCTTGCTATGGCGGAAGAAGCGTGCACAGTTATGAATAATGAAAATAAAGATAATAGTAATAATAATGATAATAATATTAATCACTATTATTATCATTATTATTATTGTTATTATTATTATTATTATTATTATTAATGAAAATGATAATAAATGATAAAAAGACACACCTCAACCATAATGATAAGGTCAAAGGTCACATTTATCCACTCTCGGATATGCGTCCGAGTTATGTTCTGACCGACCGGTCGTATCTCGAAAGGGACGTAAGTCGGACGTACGTCAGCATATTTGGACGAAACAAAATGATTAGATGTATATACCTACTTTATTGTAATGTTATTAATCTGTTTCTGATTAGGCTGTACCGTCCTCGCTTCTCATCCTACATCAAGCTATGTACTTTTTTGCTCCTCGCTCTCTCCTGTTCATATACATGGTGTTATATTAGTACGAATGTTTAAAGACGCAAGTCGAATAAAGCAAAGGTGTTCGAATCACCTCATAGCCACTTACGTAGTGCGATTGACATCTTCAAATGCTTATAAAAGTTCCAAGATTATAGGAAACGAGTTAACGGCGTCTTGCCTTACACACGAGCTTTTCTGTCATTCTCTATTTCAAGAATTCCGTTCCGATAGATGGTCGTGATTCTGGGTCATAACTCGGCTTGCACTGGTCCACTCCCGCAGGGAAGAACCTTACCTCCGTCACCCATCATTTCGCCCACATACCCTATGCTGTAGACCTCAGTCTTCTCGGAGCACACGCCGTGCCCGCGCGGGTGCAATGCACTCCCTTCTGTTCGGATAATTCCCCTCCCACACCGTGCTCTTCCCGACGCTCGACGCCTGACCAAAAAGTCTATCAGCGTGACCTTCGGTTCAGGTCGTTATGGCAGAGGTTCGCCTTCTTCAGTATTCTCTCGGTGGTCTCCAGCAAGCAGCCAGGGATGTAAGCGGATTTGTGCCTGGACATTCCTCCTCGGCCTTATCACGCTGGACAGATGATCACCGGCGAACTTTGAGATGATCTCGTGTCTCTCTGGGCACACGACGCACAGTTCCTGAACCCCAGTGACTCTCAGCTCACAGCAGACCCCTGAGTTCTCTCATCGTCTCGCAGTATTGGTTCCTCTTCAAGGTCTTCATGGCCAGCCACTGACCATCAATCTTCAGTTAGTTCGCATATCCCATACCCTCCCTCCATGAGGCTACCTCGCGTTTCCTTCCCTTGTTCATTGCGCTTCCTCAACTCGCTCTCCCGAAGAACTCTGATACCCTCCTTCTTGGCCCAGAATGCCATCTTCCTCACTTGCTGAGATTTCATGGCTGAAATGAACAGTTAGTGGAGAAACGGAAGAAATATTTGTATATGTCGATCACACTATCCGTTGGTTTGAAGACTCCATGTTAGATACAATGTCTTAGGTGAATTTAGTGTGATGCTGTGTACTGACGTTGTATGTGTGCGTACATATAGATATGGTACATATAGTGATTTAATGATATACTCGTCTGTGTAGTGATGTTGAAGTAAATGTAAGGGTTTTTAGTGATATATTAGTGTGATAGTATTTTAGTAGATTTTTTTTTTTTTTTTTTTAATTTTCCAAAAGAAGGAACAGAGAATTGGGCCAGGTGAGGGTATTCCCTCAAAGGCCCACTCCTCTGTTCTTAACGCTACCTCGCTAATGCGGGAAATGGCGAATAGTTTGAAAAAAAAAAAAAGTATTTTAGTAGATATGATAAATAGCATGTCCTTGTGGTTAGGTTACGATGATATGATATGATGATCAATCTGGAAACAGACGAAAGAATGGCCCAGTCCACCCACATACACATGTATATACATAGACGCCCACACACGCACATATACATACCTATACATGTCAACGTATACATACATAGACATATTCATATATACACGTGTACATATTAATACATGCTGCCTTCACCCATTCTTGTCTACACCACCCCTCACATGAGATAGCACCCCCCTCCCCCCAAGTGCGCGCGAGGTAGCGCTAGAAAAAGACAACTAAGGCCACATTCGTTCACACTCAATCTCTAACTGTCATGTGTAATGCACCGAAACCACAGCTCTCTTTCCACATCCAGGCCTCACAGAACTTACCATCGTTTACCCCAGACGCTTCACATGCCCTGGTTCAATCCAGTGACAGCACGTTGTTGGAACCACTATTCCTTCAAACATACCTATTTTTGCGCTCCGAGATAACGTTCTCGCCTTCCACACATTCTTCAACGCTCCCAGAACCTTCGCCCCATCCCCCAACCTGTGGCTCACTTCCGCTTCCGTGGTTCCATCCACTGCCAAATCCACTCCCAGATATCTAAAACACTTCACTTCCTCCAGTTTTTCTCCATTCAAACTTACCTCCCAGTTGACGTGTCCCTCAACCCTACTGTACCTAATAACCTTGCTCTTATTCACATTTACTCTTAGCTTTCTTCTTTCACACACTTTACCAAACTCAGTCACCAGCTTCTGCAGTTTCTCACCCGAATCAACCACCAGCGCTGTATCATCAGCGAACAACAACTGACTCACTTCCCAAGCCCTTTCATCCACAACAAACTGCATACTTGCAACTCTCTCCAAAACTCTTGCATTCACCTCCCTAACAACCCCATCCATAAACAAATTTAACAACCATGGAGACATCACACACCCCTGCCGCAAACCGACATTCACTGGGAACCAGTCACTTTCCTCTCATCCTACTCGTACACATGCCTTACGTCCTCGATAAAAACTTTTCACTGCTTCTAGCAACTTACCTCCCACACCATATACTCTATACCTTCCACAGAGTATCTCCGTCAACTCTGTCATATGCCTTCTCCAGATCCATAAATGCTACATACAAATCCATTTGCTTTTCTAAGTATTTCTCACATGCATTCTTCATAGTAAACGCCTGATCCACACATCCTCTACCACTTTTGAATCCACACTGCTCTTCCCAAATCTGATGCTCTGTACATGCCTTGACCTTCTCAGTCACTACCCTCCCATATAATTTCCCAGGAGTACTCAACAAACTTATACCTCTGTAATTTGAACACTCATCTTTATCCCCTTTCCCTTTGTACACTGGCACTATACATGCATTCCGCCAATCCTCAGGCACTTCACCATGAACCATACATGCATTGAATATCCTCACTAACCAGTCAACAGCACAGTCACCCCCTTTTTATGATAAATTCCACAGCAGTACCATCCAAACCCGCCGCCTTGCCGGCTTTCATCTTCCGCAAAGCTAAACCATGTATTGAAGTAGTGAACCATGTGTAACGAATGACAAGCAAGGAGGAAACACTGCTGGTGTAGACATCTGATTCTGTACCAGATGAAGGTTTTATCAGAATCACTGGCATTTGAGGCGTCTTCATTAACTGCATGCTATTCTCCCAAGTCCGTTAATATTACGTAAGATATTCCTCTCTACTGTTTCTTTATTCCTGACCTAAGACAGGTAAGGTTCCACATACACTTCTCAGAGGTAGAACAGGTACTCTACAACGTAAGCCTCTTACAGACTCTGTACATAAATCCTTTCCGTTTTCGTGTGAACTCAGAGTGCTACTCTATATTTCTACACATCTGCATGGCTCTGCCTCCGGCTTCGCCCACTATCTCTCTTACCTGTCATCATTACTCGTAAGCTCCCAAACTCGTTAGGAACTCCTGGATCATTCTGTTTTCAAAGTGGCGTAACGCTCTGACGACTCATCTCTTCCAAAATCAAGAACTTGGCTCACTTTCGACGTCTTCCCCCAAAGCTACGCACACGTACACACACACACACACACACACACACACACACACACACACACACCGACTGTGGGCAACTCTTCTCTGCATCAGCTAACTGTACATCATCACCATCAGACAGTAACTATGTCAGTTGTCATTACGTGCCGCCGTGGTGCACCGGTATGCATCCCACGTAGCTCACACCTCACCTACTGCGCCATCAGAAAGAGCATGAGTAATCTTGGTGTCATTCGTGAGGTCTGACGCACTCATTACCTCACAACCCCCTGACTCATGCCACTGGCTCTCAAGACGTTATAATTGTTCTTGATGACGATCATTACAGTAACATACACACCGCAGTGGCCCCAGTACCTAATACCGGTACTACACTCCCAGTACGATGGTGAATACCAGTACTGCACTCCCAGTACGATGATGTATACCTGTTCTACACTCCCAGTACCACTCTAAACACCAGTACTTCACTCCCACCCAGTACAATACTGAACACCAATTCCTCACTCCCAGTACCACACTAACCACCAGTACCTCACTCCCACCCAGCACAACACAATAAAATCTATCACGAAAGGATAATCTTATCTGTTGTGAGATCGAACGGTCGGCAACAAGTAAGAACCACACACACACACACACACACCACCGTTAAGAAGAACAACAGG